>NW_027176761.1:5000-42500 GCF_023349555.1 Cebidichthys violaceus
CTGAATTGCCCTGCAGCTTTAAATTCAGTTCATTCAGGTGTGAAGTGATGTCAATCAAAAAAGACACCATGTAATATTTTACTCATCTTCTAATAAGTGAAACATCATTACTGCGATTACTGCGTTAGGATTCTGATCACATTGGGCTCTTAGAATGTTTATTTATATGTGTATTTCAGTGGGTACGTTTGCTCAAAAGAGTTATGCTTCGTCTCATAACTGCTGAATGCAGCCCTTGTATGAATAATTGGTCAGAAGACATGGCCCAGGAGTCACTGTTTACATTATGTATTTCCTTCAATCTTTGTTTCCCATCCCAACAACCAGTTACTGAGAACTACCACTACTACTGAGCTATATCTTTCATCTGTCTACACTAAATATGAAACGTCAAACCATTATCTTTTTTTTTCGTGTATTTCACCGAGCACGAGGATTTCATGAGAGCGAGTCTTTTCTATCCATAACATAAATCCCTGACATCTTGGCATCTGTCAACATCCACCCACATATGAAAACCGACCCGGTGGCTACATTACAAAACGACTAAGCCTCTCTAAAAGCTACAGAGAACCCTGAGGTCAAAACAGGTTCATCTCTGCTGCTGCATTACAGACAACCAACACTGTACAGAGCAGTGCACACTCAGCAAAAAACAAGACAACATTTTTTTTTTTCTCGGAATTGCATGCATGTGTGCTTTTTGCTTATTTTAGCTCATCAGATCTCATCTCAAGACGAGGGATGTTTACACCCACACCCACACACACACACACACACACACACACACACACACCAGCATCCCTGGTGTTCATTTAATGTCATACAATCAAGGGCTGATTCCAATAATTATTATTATTTTGACTGACAAGAATGTTTGTCTAAGATTAGCCATGAAAAAGGTAAGATTTATGAGTTGTTTTTTAAAAAAAAAATCAAACCTTAAGATGGACAGTTATGTCCATTCAAAATATCCAAAATAGATGCCTTAATATTTCATTTCAACAAGCCGTCATCCCCAATACAGGGATGACAGCAAGCTTCTTCGTCTACAGTTTGCCGATAGTCATCTCAGAATGACACAGGGTCTTCCCCGGGAAATTGGTTAGCAGAGTTTACTTCTGTAGTAGTCTTAACTCTATGATGTGGCTGCACTTGCTGAGTAGTCCATCGTGGTCAGTGACGACCACATACAGTATCTGCCCTGCCCTCAAAACATTACTTAAACATTCTATCATCTGCCATCACCACAGGGTGCACTCACAACAATGAGCATTAGCTTTGAGCTATGCATCTGCATAATGCTTCAGATTATTAGGCCTTAAGTGAAACCTGTCAAACAAACTTGTACATAAATACATAAATGTAGCCCCAGTTTGTGCCTTTTATGTTGCTGCATTTATGTATCTGAAGCTTTTGCATTGATGAGGACATTAATGTCACTTACATCACATCTAAAAGTTTCCAGACTGCTGTTTGTGGCCCTGGACAACTAGACCTCGTCTCTCTTGTGAATTCTTTAAATTAGGCGACCTCTCGTTATTTCCAGCACGGATCCATCCCACCTCACCCTGAGCAGAGAACTTAAGAACAACAACAAACAAAAGTGATCATTAGTGGGGCTCCCTTACTTGACTTAGACATGAGGTCGTACTGAGATACCATTAGTTCTGATGCTGCCAACATAGTTAACATAACACATCTACAGGTGTCCACGTTAGCAGAAATGAACCTGCTCATCTGTTGCTCAGAGACGAGCGTGTCATAAAGTAGATCAGAACAATAACAACCAAAAGCTGACATTCACTCGTCCTCTCCTTTGAGACAGGTCAAACACACACTCAAACACACACACACACACACACACACACACACACACACACACACACACACACACAGTCCCGGTGGATCTCTGACAGCAGCCGCAGTCGGTACTTTGAGTAAACATTACTCATCACCTCCTCGACAGCAGTCACAAAACCAGGTTATGCCAGTAACGTGGCTACGCCAAACAATGCCACGGTGGGTTTCTGTTGACCTGAACTAACCTGCTTAGAAAGCAAAATGGCCTTGTCTGGCAAGGCAGACAACGGCATAGCCTAGCTAGCGTTGACTGTTACAGACATACAAGGCCTTGTACCGTAAAGCAGTGGCCCACAGCTTACTAGCTAGCTGAATCGGTGACTTGCTAGCTTAGCAAGTGTGCGAACAAGCCAAGAGACCGATACCTTCACGTTTTTCGTGCACAGTTCACAGGACGTGGGTAACCCCGTTTGCTAAAGCAGGCTTGCCAATCGACTGCAAACCGCAGAGAGGTGTGCATTTTAAAGCGTCACGACAACAAACAAGCGGAGTTACCGACACGGCTAGCCAGCTTTTTTCCCCCAAGCACAGCTAGCCACCAGCCAGCATTAGCACCGCGCTAATGAAGAAGCTAACGTCTGCTACAGCAGGGCTGTTGTTTTCCCACCAACACACACTACACTCCAAAATCCGACGTCTCGCTCGCTACTGCACACCCGCTTACCTCGGACGAAATATCCTTCAGTTCACTGCAATTAAATGAGTGAAAGACGCGGGATCCCTCCTAATCGTGTTTCATTGGTGAGTTCGGTGTACACATTCACACTGCTCCTGTAGCAGAGACGAGACGCCAGGCGTTAAGTACCAGCCGCTCCAGAGCGCGCACAGTTGTTGAAGTTTGTCGCGGGAGCGCGCTCTGCACGAATCGCACATTGTACATATTGGTCCAAATATCAAATGAACGATTTCAAAATAAATACATGCATATATATATGCCACAAACCCAGCTTCCTGCTTTGATATTGTTTTAATCATTTTCACTTATAAATGATAATCGATTAATTCATAAATAATCCCACCCAGCCCATTGACATGTATATGCACGCACGGCCACACACACACACACACACACACACACACACACACACACACACACACACACACACACACACACGAGAGCAGTGCTGTTTACGTTTAATGGCTTTCGCATTTTGCCTCTACTTCTCCAATTCATAATACAAAAAATAAAAAAATAAAAAACGCACGTGCTTAAACCAAAACAAACTATAAAAAAATGAATGCAAAAAATATCTGAAAAAAATAATTGGTTGAGAGGCAAAAAGTCAAGAAATAAATCTGGTTACCTTAAAACAAGTGCCTTCACATATCTGTGACATTGCATTAGGGATTTGGAGTTATTCTTATTTTTAACAGCACATTAGGTGACAACCTGAAACACGTCCAGTAGCTCAGCACTTGAGATTCAGTCTTAATACTTTAAAGATGTAGCTGGATGAGATTAGATTAAGAGGGCATGTTGCTTCCTCCATAGTAATCTGGACATAAGGGTGTCCCAGTCCACCACCATCAGAGAGATTGGAAGAGAGAGGAGAGTGGGGAGGGGGGTGGGAGGGACTACACAGGCTGGATTACAGAAGGGGATTGGTTATGTAAGTGCATTGTCCCAGCAGGCTAGCAGCAGCCTGGGCACATTGGGGCAGCGAGAGGGACTCAGACAGCAAGAAAAGTGAGAGAAATAACAGACTTTTGTAAATATGGGCTAAGCCAATTATCATCAACAATGGTTTAGGGACTGTGAGTGTACTTCTTACTGTAATCATACAGAGAGTAAGACATTTTTCCTCTGAACATAGAGAGTACACCACTTCTTTCTCTGAACAGTACAAAGTAGACCACTGCAGAGTATACAACCACTTCTTCTCCTGGATGGAAATGGTGCGTTCTTCAATTAACCTATGTCACCTCTTTATCCAACATATCAATAATACATAACACATTTTGCAAGAGTTATAGGTTGAATAATACTTTTGTTTCTGGAGAAATAGCATACACAACATGTGGATAATGCCGTGTTCACTTAATAGCCACGGTAGTGCTGGGCTTTAGGGATGACAAGGTTGGTCAGCTAACCATTTTTTGTCCGGACTGAACTATCTCAAAAACTGTAAGATGGACTGCCATGACATTCTGCACTGACATTCATGGTCACCAGAGGTTGGAGCCTAATGCTTTTGGTAATCCCTTGACTTTTCCTCTAACGCCACCATGACATTATGGTTTTTAATGAAATGCCTTGACAACTGTCGGATGGATTACTATAAAATTTGGTGGATATATTCATGGTGCACAGCGGATTAGTCCTCGTGCCTTTGCTGATCCCTTGACTTTTTATCTAGCACCACTTAGAGTTTGACATTTGTGCTGTTTGTGATATTGGACCACTTGCCATGGGATTTTGTACGGACAGCCATGTCCCCCCTCAGAATGAGTTGTAATAACTTTGGTAAACCCCTAACTTTCTATTTAGTGCTATCGTCAGGCCATTTATCTCAAAGCACCGTTAAAGAGCTGCATGGCTGTATATTCTTAGTCTTAGTTATCCACTGTATATTTCCCCTTCAAAATATGTAATTTAACCTCACATATGGTAATTACAGCATGCATGCCTCCTCAACATATTACAAATTACACTACTTCTGCTATGCTCTAATAATGACAGGACACTTTTCCAAATTCAGTGTGCTTTACTGAATAACAAACAATGCACTTGGTATGAAAAAAAATGAAAAAAGATAGATAAATAGAAGGCTAGAATGAAAACAATATTCATCATAAAAATGTAATTAATGCTTAGAAAGTGAATCTTTTTAAAAGGGAGGTTTTGTCTCATTTTCAAAGTCATTGAGTGAGAGTTGTCCAGTTGTGGATGAAGTGAGCCCACTTCCTTTCAGTGATGAGATGATGAAGCAAAAGAAGAAGGAATGAAACTGCAGAGAGCAGCAAGGAGTGTGTGGGAGAGAGGGGAAGGAAGGGAGAGGAAGTGGGGGGATCCAAACCAAAGAGAATGTTAAGCTGCGATTTGAATTCATGGTGGAAAATAACAACATACAGGTTGTATTATTTATTTTTCATATCCAAATGATAAGAAGAAGACAACGAGAGATGTTTGAGGAAAGGGAAAATGTGGAAGGGAAGGGAGATAGAGGAGGAGAGAGGAGGGCTAGAAGAGAGTCTGAGAGAAAGGGAGGAAGGAAGTGAGGAGACGGACGTGATGGAGGCAAGGGAGAGGGTGAGAAGAGCAGAGACAGAGGGTGGAGCGGAATGATATGTGAAAAAGAAAGGAGAGAGTGAGCGAGAGGAAGAAGGCGCAGGCAGAAATGTTCATCAGCAAATTCCAGACATAAAGTTGTTTGGCGGTGCTTTACCCGAAACCAATGCAAATTCTTTGCTGTGGGTTTCTCAGGATTCTCACTGAGGACTTGTGTGCTGCTGAGATTCTTGTGGAAAACCCTTGACAGGACTGGTTTTGAACCCCTGTCCTTTAAACTCCAGCTCAAGTATGCTGTCTGCAAGTAGGGGAAGGTCAAACGTGGGAAATGCCCGAATTTAAGGCAGGCAGCGGATTGGATCGGGAATGTGTGTGGCTTTTGTTTGGATGCTTGCTGCTGATGTGCCACGGTGCGAGAGTTTCTTTCTCGGATGTTTTATCCGACATTATGATATTTATTAGTCATTATGCTTGTTGTAGCAGCTCGTATTGTGAAACTGTCAAAAGGACACTCTCATAAGCTCCATATGAAGATACCGCTAGCAGCTAGTTAGCCTAGCATGTCAAAAAGACTGGTAAGAAGGGGGAACCAGCTGGGTGGATCTTTAAAAAGGCAAAAAACAAAGCATAGCAAAGATATGATATTATAATTAGTATGAGGTGCTGATCGGCAGATTTGATTACTTTTGGTCAAAGCTAAGCTAGCTGTTCCTCCCTGTCTTTATTCTAAGCTAAGCTAACTGGCGGCAGCTTCATTTTTTATCACACGGACATTCCAATCTTGTCATCTAACTCTCTGCATAAGCATATTTTCCAAAATGTCCAACTATTCCTTTCTCCACGACAGTGTTGAGTCTGGTGTAGTACGCGCCAAAGTCCAAAATGTGTCGCATGACTTGGCTGTTGCATGAGGGTTCCCAAATGAGGACACGAGAGTTATGACACACTCAAGAAGAGGTTGTTTCTTTGGCTGCCCCACATTACATTATGTCATGTTGTCCTCCGACCAACACGTCGTGTGGCCTAAAGTCCTCATGGGCAACAAGTAACTTTACGGTGGATTAATGTAATTATGTGATTATGAAATCCGGCTGTTAAGTTGATCAAAGCACAAGTGCAGCACAGGCAGCATTGTCTGTGTCTTTAGAACCATAACTACGGGCTTGTGTATGACACACACAGGACCGCGGAGCAACAAGAAAGGCAATTGAGGGTCTCTGACTCAGAGAAACAAGGAAACAGTGGCACAGACTTGAGTGGCCTCATTAAGTGTGCAAAAGCCACAACTCCGTAATAGGCACCAGTATTTCTCCATTTTCTGCTTAGAAGTGGTGGAAGGAGGAACGATCACGTCCTGCGACCACAAGCCTCAAAGACTCTGAGTGTCTGACAGAGAAAAAGATGACATGACATTAGAAATCACATTTTAGATAAAACATTTGGCTTAAACCCAGGCCAGATCAAATTTGCCTGTATCTGTGTATGTGTGTGTGTAGGTGTGTGTGTGTGTGTGTGTGTGTGTGTGTGTGTGTGTGTGTGTGTGTGTGAGAGTGCTGCCTTTACCACTGTTGCCCTTTGAAGGGTTTCAAGTAATTTGGATTATTAAAAAAAATGTAAATGACAAAATATTGTTAAATAGTTTTTAGAATGAACCAACTCTTTAGGGGTGTCATATGTACTAAAATATAGAACCTAAGACGGTTCAATACAAAAGCACTGGTTTAAGAATGGTGCAGTCTAAGGGTTTAACGCTAAAAAATTCATAGGGAGACAAAAAAAAACGTGTTCTTCTCTTTCTGTAATCCTGAGTCAAACAGAGTTACTGTCAAAATTGTGCAGTAGGTATACACTGCATGCAAAGGCCACTTACAAGAAATACCCCCAATCTGTCCCAAATTAGAATAGCTGGCCTGCAGGGAATTCCCCCGAGGCAAATGTTTTGGCTGACGCAGACCTGCATGATTAGCATCTGTATTTTTATTTTTATAAACGAGGAATTCACACGTTGCGTCGCTTTGCCTGAAAACACAAGCCACCTGCATTTGCGTTTGTGAGAAGCATGTTGCTTCTGTCATACTGCTCCTGGTCTGCGTTACTGCATGAGAGTTTCTTTTGTCTCTGAGGGATAATGAATTAACCGATAAAATAAGCGATAGTATGCAAATGTGAATCTAAAACTAGGAGGTTCATAAAAAGCGAATTATTCTGGGTGAAGAAAAGCAGACGCACAAGAATTTAACCTCAGTCCATGTGTCTGAATCTGATCTGCCTCAAACACGGACCGCACCCATTTGCATGAAGGCGTGCGCTCCGTACACCTGCAGCGCCTTCCCTTTAAAATCCTTCCAGGAAGTACACCGATAGGCTTCAGTCCAGCAGGATTGATTTCCTTTTGGCAACCCTTGTGTAAACATGAACACAATCTTTAACCCTGAGATTTTATTTATGTTTTTGGTAGGATATTAAATGTGTGTTTAAAAGTTTTGAAAAAATTAATAGAAAAGGTTAAAAAAAAAGAAAGAAAAACAGTGTAATAAAATATACTACTACAATTTGACCATACCAGCTAAATATGTCACTTATTTACAATATAAAGCAAAGTGTTTTTGCAATGTGGGTGTTGGGTAAGAGGTGGAATAAAGGGGGATGCTAGTTGGTCAAAGGACTTTCACAACCAAACAGATGTTTTCTGTTATTAGGGCTCATTAGACCTCTGCTCAGGTTCAAGTTGGGTGGAGCTGAGCGTTTCCTGATCAACTAAAGGCGAAAAGGTGAAGTTTTGTCCTGCCCCTAACAAACCGATCAGGAGAGTCAGGGAAGGCCCAGTTTGTCCAATAACAGAAATGCAAATAGAAATCTTTGGGGTTTGTTGGTGCAACAAGTACTGTCACCACAAATTCATCCATTGTATTTATGTTTCACAGCTTGGTTCTCCTTTCCTGCGGCTGATTTTTGTTCCATATCATCAGCTCAATATCAGGTTTATAAGCGAGTCATGAAGTATCAAGGTGGTAAAATAATATTCATTCATTATTTTATTTTTAACAGGTGATAAGGGCCCTAATCAGGACATTTGTTCAGGCTTGGGACAAAGATTAAAGACAAAACATGGTTTTAAATGGTTTAAAATGATTAAAAAAAACACACAGTTTTAGTCAAAACTGCTCTTTGCCAGACTAAAGGGATTACCCTGATTCCCTACAAAAACACAACCCTCATTAAAAACAAACCACACAAGAGAACGCAACACTTTAAACCCAGTTATTGAGGGGGCGTTGACATTTTAAAGAAAAGTCATCCTCTATCCTTAACCCCCCACGACTGAAACAGTTATTGCAAACAGTTTGTTTCAATAGAATTTGACACTATAAACATTGCTCACAAAGATGTGCCACGTCGTGAATCTAATTGAAAAACAATGCTCGTAAAAGAGCTCAAAAAGATGGCAGCCTGTAGATTTGGAGATGAAATTAAAGCCACAGGCGTCATAATTACTAACATCTGGCCAATAAACCAAGCCATATTAGATTTAACTTACATGGTACTGTCAGCCAGCATCTGTCCAGTCAAAACCATAACTGAATCCTTCAATAGATATTTAAAATAAAATACTACAAATTGAATTGAGTCAATAATGGAGTGTAATATGAAATGCTTTTTCTTAAGCCATCTTCGAGTGCATGTCTGCTGTCTTCATCAATCACACACATATTAGCATCACACTCTGTTTTAATCATTTGTATCTTATAGACAATAAAGGTATTGATAGCTGTATTGAGACACAGGGGCTTTATAAAGAGGCCACAGCAGTCAGCGTGGGTCGTACCGCTGCGTGTACCAGGAAGCCAACCACCTGCTGCAGCCCCGAGTACTCCACCTGTGAAAGAGACAAGCGAACCGCATTTCAAATAAAAACACCACACTACTAAAATGTGCCGCCACAAACCATATCACCATCAAACGCGAAATAAAACGTCTTGAGTTGCGGCAGACCCACCGCAGGACGCTTGTGCCCCCTTTACCATCCAAACAACAACATGCTTATGTTGTACGTTACATACTCTCAAATGAAATAGATCGAGTCAGAGTTTAAAAATATCCGTCCGTGCGTTTATTTCTTCTTTTGCAGTGGAGAACATGTCTCATGCTGATCCGTTCAGTCTGTCCACCTTCATCATGCACTATTCTGCACGTGAGCTGAGAGAAAAACGCGGCCATATCTCGATGCACACTGCCCCCTAGTGAGCAATCTGCAGAAGTGACTCCGGCCTGTGGTGCTGTCGAAGCGCATGACCGCAGCTCGACAGGAGGATTTCAATCTGAATGCTGAAGCAGCTGTGTGAGGAGGTGAGAGAGAGAAAGTCAAATGCAGAGTTAACCAATGTAAAATAATGTTTCTTTATTATTCATACTCTGGCAACACTTATGCCATTAACATGAGTGTGTTTTCAAACCTTTTGAAATAGCAATAAAGCGAGAAAGTCTTTTCTCTTTAGCATTAACATGAAAAGGAAACACATTTTACTGGCTCATCTACACTGCAGCTAAACACAAACGATGCCTTTTTCCTCAGGAGCTGCAGTATTCAGCTGACAGCGCAGAGTTTCACCAGCAGACCAGTGGAGGAGTGTGAAACGGTGTCTGAAGCAGTCTCATGACTCTGTGAACATGCATCCAATACCTTTACTGTCATTCAGAGTTGTGTAGTCCAGTAGAAACTACTAGAAATACTGTAAATATAAATAATTATTATTCCTAAACTATACTCCTGCGGAAAAGCTCACGCAGAGCTTCCACAGAGGTGCAGAAGTTTGATTGGACATCAGAGCTGGGAGGTGGGATTTCCGCCTAACAATAGATTTGATAACAACAGGCCCAACATCCAAATCAAATCATAATGCTGCAAGAGTTGCTGGAGAGAAGCATGTGGAATTGTGATTCTAGTTCTCCATGACATCTGTCGTTTTCTTGCTTTTTGAACGCTGTCAGACAGAAACTGAATGAATCCAAAGTTCACGCCCTGAACTTGAAACACATTCCAGGAAACCAGGAAAACTAAAGGCACACAGGCCTTCCCACTGCACAAAGACATGCAAAGAAGATCAGGGCAAAGTGGGCACCGTTAAAACATTATAAAGCCAGAATCTGATTAAAGCAGGACGGAGAACTTCTGCTTCTTATTTCTTTTTTTTTCTCTCATGCATTTTTCCAAAAGAAAAAAAAAGATGTTCAACATGTGTGTCGTCTCACACACACACAACTGCCCAATGACGACGGGGTGCTGTCTTGTCTCGAGCTATCCATCTCGGGACTGTGAAACCAATCAATGTTCATGGCGGTTCTTTTAGGTAGTTATTCATTTTGATACCTACTGTCATTTTTTTTACGTAGTATATATTTCTACTCAGTATATTGTATTCATGCATAAGTCATTTTGCTCTGGACTTTGTTGAACTTCACCGTGTCTCTGTTGTGCAGAAGAAGAATTCTCCCTCTCTGTTCACAAAGATAACTAACTGTGTTATATGAGAATGTTCCATGCCAAGGCCTTTGGGCCGCTTGTTTTGGTTGCTGGCCGTTTGGTTTTGAATGTTGTTCTTATCAGTCTGAGACCAAAAGTCTGAGACCGAGATGTCTGTAAGGTTGGCCATCGGCCCCCACCTTTGCTCATTCTGTATAAAGAAAGCTTGTTCACTTTGTTCTTGGTTCTTCCTCACTGAGACTGAACGCATTCTGTTGTGATGATTGAACCTTCTCTGCGCAGAGAATAAATACTTAAAAGACAACCTGGTTTTTGGTGTTATGTATTTCAGCATGAAAAGACTCACGCAAAGCGGGTATAGGAATATTTCACACCACAGGACCCTAAATGTGGACAGATTTTGGATGTCTCAATGAAGACATGACCTCATGTATTAACAGCATGTGGCCTCCTCTCATTCCTTCCCTCAGGAAAATGCCCATAAGAGTTTCTTATTTATTACATGTAGTTTTTCAGGGCTGAGAGAGCCAAGGCAGATGCATCTCATTGCATTTGAATTGTTCTTTTTAATGTATATGGCAAAAAAAACAACAACTTGAACTTGTAGTGCTCATTGTGGGTCAGCCTGACTTGGAAACTGCTTGTAAGGATCCAGGATTTTGAAGTTTCCATAAAAAAATCGGCCAGCTGCACTGGCCCTTAGCCATGGCAACGTCAGCCGGTCACGCAGCTGGTCCACCACTGTGGTCCAGACTGAAAAATCTCAATAACTGTCGTCATGGATTGTCAATAACTTTTGTACAGACTGTGAATCCCAACTAGGCAACTACTAAAACAGATTTATAAAAAAAATCTCAACAGGAAAATAGATCAGAGAGTTCAGGAAACAACTCAAAACTGCCAATTTATACAGACATAATGTTGCTCATTGTATTTGAACATATACATTATAATTAACTTGTAACTACGATTTAAAATGATAAAGCAACAGTTCAACATTTTGGGAAATGCACCTATTCACTTTCTTGCTACACGAGAAGATCAGTACTCAATGTCCGTACGATGAATATGGAGCCACCACTAGCACTAGTTAGCATAGCTTAGCATAAAGACTAGGAGCGGGGACACCGCTGTCCTGACTCTGGTCACAGGTATTAACGTCATAATACCAGCACCCCTAAAGGGTTACTGTATGAACACCTTCACTGGTCCCAATGTCCTCCCTAAACCCTGAGCCCTGAACCCTCAAGGACTTCATTGACGTCACCTGGTAAGTGGTTGAGTGTGAGAGGCTGCAAGGGCTCCAAATGGTGTAAATATGAATGGGACAGCACTTTGCTGCAACATATCACGTTACCATGAAAACGACAAAAAATATGATGTATAATTGTGTGTATTTATTTTATACCTTGTACTTCCCGATTTGAACGTCTTCCAGGCTCTTTCCTCACAAGATGAGGTAACTTCATATAATCTATTTACTTATTTTTGTCAAAACATCTTCGATGACAAAATCAAATATTTGATGGCTAATTAAATATCCTCTTATTTCAAGTTTATTTTTTGTTCCATCTTTAACCCTTTATGTTTCTGTGTAAATATAATAAGACAGGCTGAACGCTGTCCTCTTTGTTTACCTTTTTTTTTTTTTTTTTTTAACATCTCCATGCGTCCACTGGTTACCCTGTGTTTAACGTCATGTTGCTATGACTTGTGGGTAATTCCTTAGGCTAAGTCAACATACCATGCTGACTTACGGAAAGGGTTCATAAAGGGCTCAAGATGTCTGCCAGAGAGCCTCAAACACTTGAGGATTTGACAGTGAGACAGAACTAAAGCCTCACGGACTTGGCGGGAGCGCTCCTCAAAGTCCTTGAGTCCCTAAAGGGGGACATTAGGATTTGGTCAGTCTTTTAATAAAACTCTTTGAAAGAAAGCACATGAGCGCCTTACCCAAAATGTCACAAGATTTCTTTTGAATGGGTGATTGTTAACTTTTTGTTGCCTCTGAAAAACGAATTGAAGGAACAAACATTTTAAACCCGGTAGATGTGAACAAACACAAAACTACACTCACAAAAAAAAGTGTTATGGGGACTGCCGTATTTATTTCCTTTTTTCCACATACATAAAACCATATGTGCACCGTAGCCAAAAATGCTTGTATTTACAAAAAAGAAAAATCGATATACACAAACGAATTATGATACAACAAAAACAGAAAATCCTTCAGTAATCCTTACAACAACATAGCAAGTACAAACAAAACTTACTTTTAGACACCTTGTAAAATTGTTGTGCAGAGATTCTTTTTTTCCTTACAAGGAGATAAAATGTGTGTATATTACAAAACTCAGATGCACATCAAATATGCAAGCTGCGGCCCGCATTCTCTGGGTGTACAAGGGTAAAAAAAAACACCACAGGATCTCCGACGATTCATCGATGAGACCTCGTTTTAGTCACTACACCATCACTTACCTTCAGTGCATTCAATTTAGCTATTAAACACTAATTACAAATGTAACATGAAAATATCGGTCGTCTTTGTGAGATTTTTTCCTTCTGGCGAGCAAACGTATGGTGTGTGATTTCAAAATAAAAGTGGATTCTTTAACTCAATCAATAAAGGATAAATCCAAACTCTTGTAGTGTGGTGGACTTACAAACGGAGAACGCTGATGTAGAACTAGTGAACACAGGTTTAAAGTGTTTCTAACTGGAACAACTGACACATTCAACCAAATGTCTAATCGGAGCAGCAAATTCAGTTTCAGCACCCGAGTTCTCCCGCAGCTTTTCAGAGATCAAGTAGAACAAGTCTCCGGGGATGGAGGACATGGGGGTGGGGGTTATGTCATAGCGCTGCCACTCAAACACGCCAGAATATTGAGCCAAATAATGATATTCTATGGTAAAGCATCCTCACTGGTACTAAATGATCCAACACAAGATGTATGACTAAAGAAGAACGATGCTTTTTTTTTTTTTTTATCAGTTAGTTATTGTTTTGACATTTGGTAAAGAATTGGTGACGTATGAAAGCATCACTTGAGGAGTGAAGGCCAGGATGTTTCAAAGGGACAGAGACGGGCAGTGCTGCTTTAATATGAGGAGGGGATTACTAAGTGAGAATGATTAAGCCTGTAGTTAAACATTATGTAAAATACATACAGTGAACTAAATCAGAAAAAAATGACGACACATTGTCATAACTGCCCATCTATATAGCTTACAAATACCTAGAGGTGTGTCTAATATCCAGATATGACTTTTGGGGATTTCTGTCCAACATGAACTGTCACTAATAGTGATCTTATGATGCTAAAGCTAGTGATCTCATCTTGCTTCCTAGAAGTACACCGCCCAAAAAAAAGTAGTGCTGTCGATGAATGAATGCTGAAACTGCTCACTGACATGAACTAATATGTTGAAAACGTAAGAATATGCAAAACCTGTCTATGTCCCGATTTGTATCCACAAAAAGCTCAGCGCTCGTGTATTCAGAGACGCGTTGGAGTCTGACGGTAAACAAGGAGAGGAAACCCGTCAAGTACTGAGCTCGAGTCACTGTCACAGTGTGACCAGTTCACTGTAGTTGGTCCAAAACATTTCCTCCCAGTGATGGTCCCACATTCAAGGAACCTCCGGACTGTTGTCAAGGTTCTGCAATGATTTATGATCATCGGAACCAAAAAGACTTGTATGGCAATGCGTTAACATTTTGGCTCCGTAGACACCAGTGTTGTTCACCTTAATCAATCTGAGAGCAAAGAGGAGGGCGAGAAAAATACCAGTCAAAAAAAAAAGACTTTTTGCCATTAGCAGCTCGTTCTGTCTTTGTGGAAACTATGATAAAATCAAAAACTTCACATGACCTCCAGGCTGGAAGAAGCGGTGAAATAAATTAATTTTATGCCGACACGTATATTCTTGCATTTGTGTTCATATGTACTGCGTGTGTCTGCTGATTGTCCTTGAGCCAGATATTTATCCCAGCAGCAGCCCAGACAGGGCGTTCAGGTCTCTCATGTACGGGTTGTCGCTGAGGATGCGGTCGATCCGCTGCTTCTGGTCGGGGAAGATGTCGTACAGCTTCCTCTTCAGCTCCGACGTCTCCCCCGGCGACCGCTGGGGAGGGGGTGAGGGCGACGGGGAATGGGGGGTGGCGGGGCGGGTGCCATTCGGGGGGACCGGAGTGGGGCCCGTGCACAGTGGAGGGGTAGGGGGTCAGGGAGGCGGGGGGCCGAGGCGTGGAGGAGGGGGGCTGAGGCGTGGAGGCGGGGGGTCGAGGAGCGGAGGTGGGGGGCCGAGGCGTGGAAGCGGGGGGCCGAGGAGCAGAGGCGGGGGGTCGAGGAGCGGAGGTGGGGGGCCGAGGAGTGGAGTGGAGGGCCTGGACGTAAAGCGGCTGCTGCTGCTGCTGCTGTTCCTGCTGCTGCTGGGAGGACGGCCGGAAGTCCGGGGGTCTCAGAGGGGGAGGGGTGACTGGAGCCATCCTGACAGCGAGGAATAGAGAGACGGGTGAGAAAGGTGCAACACGGCCACAACAATAATTCAACATTCATTAGCTCATCACAACTCATAACAATCAATAAAAAGGATCGATGTCGCAGGTTCCCTCTCGGCTCTATCCCTGAGACACACCTGTTGTCTCTACGCAGGAAGATGTCCAGATGAGGTCCGTTTTTCCCCAGAGGGTCATCGGGGATCATGAAGTGGTCCTCCACAAAAGTAAACTGAAGCAACCTATCAGGGGAAAAGGAAAGAAATATGACCGTTACACAAAGTTTCACAAATGTGATTCTATTGTCGTCCAATTTCTAAAATGTCTAAACTAATACAGACGTTGGCCTTAGAGGGTAAGAGCACAGAAGCCTTTGCTTCCTCTGAACTCCTTAGTGCAAAGTCAGAGCGGGTTTTAATGTGGACGTTTACTTGTTTGAATTTGCGTTCCTGCCGTTGCAAGAAATAACACAAAGTTTTCTGATAGTCAAAAATGAATCGAAACAGAAGAATAACTCCAAGTCTATTAGACATATTTCACATTATCCAACCCGGCTTCACAAACACAGGTCTAACTAATCCGCCTGAGCTAGTCAGACTAGTCTAACCAGCAATTAACCTGAGACAGCAGCGTCACAGAGAACACGGCTTAAAGCAGTAGAGCGTTTTAAACCAGTTGTCCTACCAATATCCAATTCTCATGTTTTTTTTAAAATGTTAAATCAAAATGAAACTACAAACAAATTATGGTTAATTTAAACGTTTTGTATTTCATATGAACTCAAACAAAAACCCATCTACGCAGCATTAGGTGTACATATCAACACTTCTCCGTCTTGTTCCTCACGTGAACGTCAATTTGCTCTTTGGGTTCCGTTTGTTCTTCCTTTAAGAGAATGGTAGTAAATGTGGCAGTAAATAGTAAACTACGCCCGTAACATTTGTAAGCCAGCTGGCGGTGCGCCTCGCTGGACTTTCCAGTATCACAGGAGGTGAATGACTGACGGGGCTGCTGTGTATGCGTAGCACACAATCACCTCTCTTGAATGATCTTGCGCCAGGTGTCCGAGGTGTCGACAAAGTCCCTCAGGTTGTCATTGGTTACGATGATCCCGTCTGTTTTTTCTGCGAGGTGGAGCAGGAACCTAAGACAGAGAGAGAGTGTGTGTGAGTGTGTGTGTGTGTGTGTGTGTATGTGTGTGTGTGTGTGTGTGTGTGTGTGTGTGTGTGTAGATTAGACATCCTGGATTTTCCCTTCGCTCAAAGGTCAGAAGCTCGTTCACGGCTCGGCCGCTGCAGCACACAAGAGGTGAATCCACCGGTAGAGGATTGCTGAGTCGGGATGACTTTCTATTTAATCTTTACAAACCCTGAACACAAATGAGCTATTATATCTGGGAGAAGATATACATTTGCTGATCACTTTTAAGGTCCTGAGAGCTTTCAAAACTCACAATCAGGGTTCAACTACACCACTTTTGGACTGGTGAATCTGTTGAATCTGTCCTCCAGTTATTAAGCTTACTCATCTCTATCATGAAAATACAGCATGACTGTAGTTAGTGATGGGTGGGGTGAGAGTAAGGGACACAGTGTTAAGATACTTGCTTAGCAAGAGATGCGTTCATAATGGAACAGAAAGATAGCTGAGCGGTTCAATCCCAGAGTCTGGAGAAGCGACTGAATCTCCTGCGTCTACATGTCGCTGTCTGGATGTAGAGCATTCAAGACTGGTGGACTCTCTCCTCTAAGAAGTCGGATTTAATCAAAGGTTTAAGAAAAGTGTGTGTGTGTAGGAGTGTGTGTGTGTAGGTGTGTGTGTGTACCTGTCATCATGTGAGGATATCCTCTGGCCACACACCTCTCTGGAGGGAGTGAACGAGAGCAGTCTCAGGTCTTCTAGCTGGTTTAGAAAATGTTGCTCTGTAATAAGATAACAATAATTCTATTAATATTACAGAATAATAAAAATGGGAAAGGAAGAAAACGCACACACAATTTGTTTAGAAGGGTTTGAACCTTCAAGTGTCTAATGTAATGTAAAATTGTCTAGTTTCTATCACCACGAGGTCTGAAATGAATATGTATGAAATGATATTATTACATTTCCACATTTAACAGGATACGGTATCATGTAGAAGAATGCGTTAGGACAGTTTGAGTGTCTAAAAAACACTTAAAAACCTCCTTAAAGCTCAAAGTCAGCACTTCATTAAACCTGCTAATCACGGTTTCATTAGAGCCCAAACAATGAGAAGCACTTCACTCTTCTACCACTCGAGGACAGTATGAACATGTGTACCTGTTGTGAAGCGGTCTCTTTTCTGACGCCACTGGGGGACAAAGACGGTGATCTCCCTGTGACCCAGCCTCCAGAAGGTCTCCACAGCCAGCGCTATCCCTCGACAGGAGAAGAAGCGATGAAGGCCGTGCCTGGAGAGGTGCGGAGGAAGAGGAGAGGGACACCGTGAGACGGAGGAACAGATGAGGTATCGGACCATGACCGATGACTGAGCCACATTCAAAAAACGCTTTCTTTGTCAACGCCAGTGTAAACATTCGGTGTTTCCGCTATCAGAAACACTCGGAAGTCTTGAGCCAACATCTCTGGCCTTATATCACAAAAAAAAGAAGAAAAAAAGGATTTAAATTAAAATGAAATGCGGGCGAAAGGGAGCACTGGTGTCACATTGGCAGATAGAGTTGAGGTGTCAGAATTGTAAGTGTCCATCCCTACACACCACATCCTCACAAGTCGATGATGTTCTAATGAGGAGTTCACACCACGAGCGACAAAGCTAGGCCAAGCGTGACTCAGCTACGCTGTCGCCGAGTCACTGCTGAAGTATTGTTTAAGCGCCTGCAGTTGTGTGTAAAAGCTACGGGCATCGTTGAATCAGAATAAGGAAGAAAAACATGAAGAAAGTAAGGAAGTGCTGCAAATATCAGGTCTTATTGATGCGTAAAATACGTGATATATTTAACATATTAGCAGGTCAGCGCTGACTGTCAAACTGGTTTCAATGGTCTCCGCTGCAACAGAGATAATGGCAGTTGTTTTAGTTGTACTCAATGCAAAAAAAGCATCCACACACACACACACACACACACACACACACATACGCACACTGCACGTCAACGGCAACAATCTGGGTCAGCTGATGGTGTGAGATGCAGTGTGTGTGTGTGTTTAGGTCTGTATGCGCACGTCAGACAGTTGTAATACAACAAATGGGTCGCTAGGACAGAAAACCGCAAAACATCACAAACAACAAACACCAACAGAGATGAGAAACTCCCTGAGAGCAGGAAGCTGCTGCTGCTGCTGCAGCAAGCCACAGATTCAAAACACTAGTGACGTCCTCTGCAAAGATTTATTTTCAAATGTTTTTAAAGAGAGAGATATATAAAAATATACACGTTATTCTTTATCTGATGGTCTCAGGTGTGTGTGTGTGTGTGTGTGTGTGTGTGTTAAAGGACAGACTGCCTCATTACGACGACTTATAACCCTTCCATCTTTCTGACAGTGATAATCATTCAACCTATTGGGGAAAATCTACATGTAAACAGAACCGTGCATTAAATCGGACTCGACCCTGAGCTGGATGTGCCTACCGGTAAGAAGTCCCGAGTCTGAAAAGCCAAACTAGTGCTGGAGGAGCATTTGGCGAAACTGACGTTCTGAGAGAAGTGATTACAAAACTGTTCCGATAGGTCAAACTGAGCCTTATGAATGGAGCTTCTGTTCACCCATTTCTTGTTTTTGTTTTTCCTTGTCATGTGTATTTCTGTCAGTTATGTCACTACTGGCAACTTCCCCTTGCTCTGGGTTACTAACTTGATCAGCAATCTGGCCTCATGTGAGCTGTGGTGAAGCAGAGACGCACAGCAACCGCTCTGTGTGGCTGCTTGTGACACACAACGTATTCAGCAGGTCTCCAGCAAAGTGACGTAGGCCCGACAGTCCTCGCACAAACAGTGATGCAAAAACACAAACACCGATGTATTTTCCACTCACTGTGCATGTAAGTGATTACAAACTTATTTTTGTGGGACATCGCATTACGAGCGCAGACATACAAACACAAGGTAGAGAGCGCACACACACACACACACACACACACACACACACACACACACACACACACACACACACACACACACACACACACACACACACACACACACACACACACACACACACACACACACACACACACACAGTTGTCTTGGGTGGTTTAACAGGCTACCAGACGTATAGCCGTGTCTCTGTCTTCGCATTACCTAATAAAAACAATAATGACAGCATCTCATCCCTTATGACAGATGTCACATCAAAGGTTTCTGTTCAGGCGGTCTTCTGGAGAGGAGGGAGGGAGGAGGGAACGAGGAGGGAGGGAGGAGGGAACGAGGAGGGAGGGAGGAGGGAACGAGGAGGGAGGGAGGGAGGGAACGAGAGTGACACAGAACCGAACCTAACAAGAAGCGGTCGCAAAACCGAGAAGTCAAGACGAAGTCACCCGGTGTTAAAAAGACTGTGATGACACATCAGCAGAGTGGGTAAAAAAAAACAACAAAAAAAGACAGGCTGCACTCAACCCTTCCTTTGTTACACAATTTCTGGATAATACAGACAGATTTTTACTAGAAAAGGCCTTTCTTCCCAAAAACACCCCGTAATACTCCCCCCCCCCACGCCCACTCATCAAATCATATTGATACAACTGCTTTCGCTCTGCCGGACTCACTCACTCACTCACTCACTCACTCACACACACAGGTGATGAGTAACAACATAGTGTGAATCCGTGGGCTAAGTTTTGGTGCACCCACACAATAAGGGTTGTAGCTGCGGCCTAACAGGTGGCTCATTTAGACTGAGAATATCACTGAGAGAGTGTGTGTGTGTGTGTGTGTGTGTGTAACCTTAAATGATGATGATGCCGATGTTGATGGGAAGGGTGATGCTTCATGTGTAAAAGGAAAAAACGTGGTGCGCATACTACAGGTGTGACAACTACAGGTTGTCATCTATGACAACCATACCAGTAAAATGTGTTGTTAAGCATGCTGGTTCTGATCCTGCTTCATGAACAGCTGTTCCAACATTGTACAACTATTTCATATCCACGTCACACAGTAATGAAGTGCAAATATGTGAGAACATTATAAAGAAATAAAGCTAGAGACCCTCTGTAGAGGGTGTGTCTGCAACGACCACTGCTGTATTGTGTCACTGTTGTGTCACTGTTAAGGAGGTGATCTGGTTCAAAATGATCTTTTCATTTTGACTTTACTTTAAGAATGTATGGCTTCAAGAAGGGAAAGTCTTAACGTACCAGAAGTGACACCAATATTCTCTGAGCTGGACTAATATCACGAGCACGGCACACATGCGCTTCAACAACAACAAAATCCCCCCCGACCAAAAGCCACAAGGCTGTCAGAACGACACTAGCGTCACCACAAGAGCGACAGGAGCCCGAGCTCAGGAACCAGAGCGATTTGAACAGATCGTGCTCCAGGATGACGGAGCGCTTTGCTCCCTCTGAGAAGGGAAACGTCATCTGCATGTTTGCTTGGAAATAAAAACTGGATGCTTTGTTTGTTAGTTGCTGAATCTGATGTGTATCTGAAGGATTTCTTTGGTTGAACACTTATTTCTGCATATTAGAATCCACGGTGATTTTTTTTTCTTCTGCCACACGAAAGTTTCTAATCTGCATGCAGCTTCCACGTCACACTAAAAAATGTCCTTCTCATATATCAGTGTAGCCTGCTTTATGCCAGTGCAGTGCTTCTGGGCTCATATTAGCTTGTGTGTGGTGCACACTCACGCCATAGCCACGTTGCTGCCGTCTATGATGATGTGCCTGAGCTCCGGACGTCCCGGCTCATTCGGCAACTTCAGAGCGTAGGGAGTCCGCAGCGACTGGTTGAAACGAGCGAAACCGGTCACCGGGGGCGCGGGGGGGTCGTTCGCTGGAGGGGTCCTGGCTCCGACCCCGTGGAACCCCATGTGGCCGATGGTCTGATAGGGAGAGGCCGAGGGCCGGGGGATGGGCAGAGCCGACTGAGCAGGAAAACAGAAAAAAAATGCCATGTAAAATAACAGAAAGACGAGGTATCAAGGTTGGACAAACATTTTTTCAAGGCATTTTTGTCCCTCTTTGTATAAGACAATTAAATATAAATATTGTCTTATTTCGTTTCACGATTTATCAGTTTCATCCAGAAGTAAAACTGCTTCTTTAAACATCTAGTCTATAAGCAGAAATGATTCATCAGTAGGAATGTAAGCTGACTAACGGGAAGTTATCTGACGACTGTTTCGTCAACTTCCCTGACTTTCCCAGCCAATATATCGTGGATCCCCTTTAGACACACTCTAAAGACATATACAAATACTCTTATACTGATACTAAAATTGTGCGGTTAATGTTAAGTGAGTTTGCTTGTTTTCACATCACACTCAATTTAAATTAAACTAAATTATTGGATCATGATTGGCTTCCAAACAAGTTGTTATTTTAGAACTCATCTTGATCTCAAATTGACATTTGAAGGAGAGAAACTCTGCACATATATCACTCTCAAACAACCAAGAGAAGCAACGAAAAAGCCAAAACACAGTCATGAGTGGACTTGAAGGTAATACCTACACTGGGGGTCGGTGTTAAGGAGGTGGTGGTGGCCGTGAACCACTGAGGCACGCTGCGCAGCGCCGTCACAGTCTCAACTTTCACTGCTCCCCCCAACGTCTGAGTCCCGCCCCTCGACAGGTAGTCCCTCTGCGAGGCGCTGCCGCCTCCCCGCGCCAAGTAGTCTGTTCTGGATCCGGACTGGGTGTCCAGGTGTGGCACCGTCATCATCCGGGACGTCCGACTATCCGCTGTTCTGCTATTCATGAGGATGACGTCGTCGTCGTCGTCAATGGTAATAACCTCGTAGTTTCCTGCGCCTCCTTGAGCACTAGAGCTCCTCTTGATGGTGATGGCCTGAAATGAGATCGGAAAAGGTTTGTTTTTTGTTAATTTAGGAAAGGGGGGGGGAGGGGGGGGGTCTGGCATCGTATAGTTCCTAGAGCATCCTGGGACATGTAGGCAGGTACAGCAAAAGAAATCAGCTTTCAGCGCAGGAGAGAAGATACGATGATGACAAGGCGGCTTTGAAGAAAACATCAGAATGCGTTTAGATATTTCACAGCTGAGAGCAGGTACTGAGGTGAAGAACTTTGTGTTATATTAGCTGAACTGTATCATGAAAAGAAGAACAATCTTTTAATTTTTTTTTTTTTTTTTTTAAAGGGTGTTACCTGCTGAGTGCTGGTCTCACTGCCGCTGCACTGCCTCCGGTGCCCCAGACCATTGCTACTGCCTCCATGCTGGTTGGGCTTAATGTTCTCTTTAGACCGGCCCTGGTCCACCAACGCTCTGCTCAGCTCGCGCTCCTTCTCTCGGAACCGAGAGACCAGAGAGGAGGAGGAGGCGGAGGAGGATGAGGAGGGAGCGTCTGGAGGGCGCACAGAGTTCACTCGTCTTTCTTTTTCCCCTCCGTTTGAGCCCTCTTCACAACGTTTGGTTTCCTCAACGATCTTCTCCAGAACGAGGAAGGTGTCTTCCGTCTGTCCCGTCTCCTTGACGACGCGCTCCACCACTTCCTGCTGGTAACCCATGGTTCTGAAGAAAATGAGTTTCAACGTTGTTTTAATTTACAGAGAGAGAGGTGTTGAGGACGGGTTTAACATTTGTAATTCTCACATGCACACTGAAAGAGATATATGGTAGCTGTTGTCGTTCTTGTCCATACTGGCTACAGTCCTTATTTTGTATAAAGTGTGCTCTAAAATTCAACCAATGCCAACATGAAGTGTCAGGAAGAACTTCCCAAAGCTATAGCCTTGTTTTTGTCACCATCTGTCACTGCTGCTCAGCAGGGAAATACAGCTGATTTTCTAACTCAGTCCCCTGAAGCCTCATTTTAGCCTCATCTGAACATTAGAATGCATTTTTGCACAGAAATTGGACTGTGGATTTTGAGCCCCACCTTACATTGAAATCCCATTACGACGGTACATAGGCTATGCTTCATGACCAGTATGGACAGGAGGAACAATTACAGCAACAGTTCAGTCTTTCCATGCACATATGGGATTATGAGCACGGTTTTAATACAGACATAAAATATGAAAACCTTGAAACACACCGTTATCTAGACGATAGCTTATCTAGACGATAGCTTATCTAGACGATAGCTTATCTAGACGATAGCTTATCTAGAACCCCGTATAGACCGACACAAAACCACAAATAAAAAACCCCCATGTTATACATGACTACAACTACATATCCGGTTAACAAGTAATTCCCTTAACAGGCTGTAATGTTTAGTTCCTTTGCAAACATCTCAAACTATAACAACCTTTACCTGAAGAAATTGACCAGGCAGCGGAGGTTGGTTTCTGGGCTTACTGCCTCCCCGTCATCTGAGACTCCTTCACTTGAGCCCAACATGAGCGCACCGGCTACCGTGTTTGCTTTTCCTGAGGAGGAGGAGGAGGAGGAGGAGGAGAGGGAGGATGAAGCCGAGGGCGTTTTGGATCTGCCACCGCCCCCCCGGCCCTCCCTGTCTCTCTGTCGCTCCCTCTCTCTCGCCCTCTCCGGCGACTCGTCCCTCCGCTCCAGGGAGTACTGTCTCTTCGTGTCGCGATTCTCGCTCTCAGAGGAGCGCCGCTTGTGCGAGGGCCGAGTGCCGTTGAGCAGGACGGCCTCGGGACCCGAGCCCATCGCTCCTGCTGCTGCTGCTGCTTTGCCACCTCCGCCGACAGATGCCGCGCCGCTCCCTTTCTCCTCAAAGCTGGTGCCGAGTATGCGGTTGGAGAGCTCCGTCACGGGGGTGCTGCTCTGCGAGCGGTCCTGGTCGAGCTCCGCCATGCTGGGATGCAGCGTCTGGTTGAGCTGAATCTGGGAGAGGGAACACAGCATCGCATCACCGTGGTTAAGAAGGACAGAACAAAGTTCCCCTCAAACACTCGATTGATATCGTGCATCCCTTTCTATCCCATCCTAACCCTGAGCAGCAGGAATACTCAACGTTCTCATTGGACAAGCGAGTTTAGGTTCAAACATGGATAGAGCGATGTCAAGCTGTCAAAGAAACACGTCTCGAGCTTGGTTTCGTCTCAGAAATGTTTAGTTTTTGGAGATGCACGTCCTGTAGAACAGGAACAGTAACAACCTGCCTTACTTTGATTAATATAAAAAGGGATTAACGCCTCGCGGTTGTCGCCTCCACCGACCGGTCATGTCCGTCCAAAATGTCTTCACTTCATCATTTTATCCCCGTAGACATTTGTGTAAAATTGACATAATAGAATATCAAGTCTTGAGTTATGGCTAAAGATGTGTTTTGTGAGGCGCACTGTTTAGAATACTATTCCACATCTGTTGTAAGTCGATGTTGATCTTGATGCTTGAGGACTTTCTTTGTGTTTTTGTCAGTTTCACAGGTAATTTCCGCTGCTGTGAAAAAAAATATTATTTTGGTTTGAATGTGCCGCAGGAGAGCATCAGCGCTCAGGTTATCCTGACCATGTGCTTCCGAAATCCAACCAAGCGGCACCAGCTTCTCAAGGTCAGATCCAGATGTTAGTTAACCTACAACAAATGCATCCCGACCGACAAAGAATCCAGCGTGTCTGTTGCGAGAGTTGCAAATGTCAACTCAGTTGGAGACTCTGGAAAATGCCTACAGGCCTCGCAAAAGATTGCATCTTTTTCCTCTCCGGAAGAAGATGCAATCTTTTGAGCCACTTGAACGGATCATCCCACCGTCTGGAAGAGCAACAGAGTTTCTCCCGAGAAGACAGCCCTGCAGATGCTGGAGGAGTAAATAGGTGCTGGAGGTGAAGTCGGGCTTGCGCAAGTTGTTGTGGCCGTCGATGTCAAACCGGCAGTTCTTTCTCCTGCTAGTTTAGCTTCTTTTAACTAATCAAATTCTCACTTGTTTGGGGTTTTTAGCATTTCTTGCACATCCGACCAGGAGTTCTTTCAATAATACCTTGCTATGAGTATTTACTTTGACATGTTGATTATCTAACTTAGCAGCGAACACACTTTTCATTTCATTGCCATATCTGAATATTGACGAAATTAGACTGTATCGGCAAATAAACTGGTGACCTCTCCTGCAAGAGCAGGAAGTAAATTCGCTTCAGTCGGGGTGAGATAGGCACGTCGTTATCATCTTGATTTGATGTATTTGAGTGAAATGAAACCAATGGAATCCTTGCACCGTAGCTGCAAAGTTACAATCACACTCACTCCAACAACCCACAATCTGTAGATTTTCGACTGAGCTGTGGCAGAACGTCACACAGTGCCCAAGGGTTTAACAAATACAGTAGATGAATTTTACTGTGCGTTTCAATACCCACTACCACACTATTAGTATGCCAGAAAAAAGATTTTGTATGTCCCAAAACATAGTATGTCAAATGCCAAATGCCAAAAATACCAGGATATCCTACTACATCCGGTCACATCTTGCAGTATGCAAGCGGATAGACGAGCAACAGCAGCAGTATGTACTTAGTCAAGGCAGCTGAAGTATGAACTATAAGATTTTAAAAAAGTATACAATTTGGAAATCAGCCACTGTTTTCTAAAGTTTCTACAGTTATCCAAAGACACTCTAGGGCTTTTCAGCTAGACACAGTGGTTATTGCTGTACTGTAATAAATCCTAATTAAAAAAAAAAAAAAGGTAAACACTGACCAGGGAGGATGTGTTTGTGGAAGTGGGGCTATGAGCCAGTCCCAGTAACTCTTCCTTGAGGGCACTGGGCAGCAGAAGGAGCTCCATAGTGTACTTGTCATCCCTTTCCTCCACAAAGGACTTGAACGCTCGCTTCACTGTGGGCTCTCTGTCACTCGGCAGACTTCGCTTTTCCTGGATACAGCACAAACACAGATTTGAAATGGGACTAGGAAAGTTGCTGTAAAGCCTTCTGCAACTACATGAACAGTCCTCTGTGCACTTAAAAGAAATGTCCATCCCACAACTGGACTAAGCTAGTGTATAGTAAAAGCACAGATCATTAGAAACCCCTACCTGGAATAGTGCTACAAATTGCTGAACTCTGCTCTGGGCCATCACTACGGGTTCAGCCCGGCCCATCAACCGCAGGCGGCCCGGCTCAGGCACCACGACTTCAGCACTTGTGTCGCGTATGAGCCTTTCCAGGAAGAGGCCCCGGGCCCCAGCAAAAATACAGTGCATGTCCACCGGGTACCTCTCTTCTTTCTGTAGTTCTGGGTCACAGAGTCCTCGAACATATTCCTGCATGACAAGGAGAGGAAAATGCTGTGATTATATATGTTTGCTTTTTGCAACTCCACAAACTCACTCACTCACTCACACACTCACACACTCACACACAAAAAGAACAAACAGAAGCCAAACACGGCTCCTACGATACAAGAATTTTAATGGCACATCCTAAAAATCTATCTGGGATTTCAGCAAAATTCAGAATAAAGCAAATGAAATATATACATTCATTTTACAGGATTAGTGTACAAATTGCTTGTACGTGCTCTCTCTCTGTTCATGAGCACACACACACACAAACGCCCACGCGACTCGCTGCAGAGCAGAGGAGCTGACGCGCTGAAACGAAACACCTGTCATTGATTCAGGGAATCTCCTGGCTGTGGGAAATGTCCGGGTGAATCAGCCGCAGGTGGGTGCGGTTACTTCCTTACAGATACTGCGTCACATGTCTTTAGCAATAACGTGTAAAAATAACAAACAAACTCAATACTGAGAATGGATGTAAAATGACTCAACAATGACGCAGAATGAAAGGACGTCAGATCTGAAAGAGCAGCAGCTCATGAGTATTTGGGTGTGGCTTTTGAAATCAAACGACCAATGAAATGAGTCTGGATTCTAAAGGCGGTACGGCCCCCGACAATAACCACCAAATGGGCTACTGTAGCTGAAATACAACTATTAATAGAAATATGGTTTTTAGTTTAGTTGACATTTTTGGAAGCAAAAGTCAGTGTTAAAGTCAGATTTTTAAGAGTACTGCAGTATTTATTATTGTATGTATGCCATCGTATTTTACCTTATAGCTTTCTGTACAACTGTCACCATTTATTCAAAATGATATTAAACAGCAGCACACAGACAGGCGTCTGCCCGTTACAAGCAGAGTGCTAAAGGAATGGTAAAAAAGCTTGATATTTGTCTATTGACAGAGAGTGTTCTAGAGGGACGGTGGATAAGTGGTGGCCGTCCTTCAATCAGAGGGTCGGCGGTTCGATCCCCGGCTGTGGCTCCACTAGTCGCATGTCATTGTGTCTTTGAGCAAGACACTTAACCCCAAAATTGCTCCCGTAGCTGCGCCTACGGTATGATAGAATCTGAATTGTAAGTCGCTTTGGAAAAAAAAGCGTCTGCTAAATGACTGTAATGTAATGTAATGTAGTAAAACACACAACACACCAAGGAAACAGGATGAAAGAAGCTCCGGTAACAGAATTCTGTTCAGACATTTGACGGCTATGGAGGGGAAACAGAGCGGCTGTATTTGGAGATTTGCCTCAAGGAAGCAACATTCAAGGAATCAACATTCAAGGGATCAACATTCAAGGAATCAGCATTCAAGGAATCAGCATTCAAGGAATCAACATTCAAGTTCAAATTCAAACCGTTAAACCAAAGTGACTAATTGTACAGAAACTCTCCCTCTGTTTAGTCGAAGAAGCAACGAAAAAAAACACTATAAAGCAATTCATGACATATTCAAGAATAAAAAGCAAATACTTGGCTGCCAGCCATTGATTCATCTACAATTAAACTGAACACCTGCTTCTAAAATTCAAGCAGGTGGCTTTTTGTCGCCAGTGCTGTGAGAAGCACCTTCAAAACTGTGGCAAATTACTAAAAGAGAAAGTAACAAACGGGACTATTTTCAATCACGCGCAAGTGGTTTTTCTCGTGGCTCACGTGAGATGCAAACTGGTGAAACTACATTCCAAGAAAGGTTGTCATGGGAATAATGAAAGTGATTCCCCAACTAGAGGAAGCACCACTTTAGTATGGTTAGGCAGGAAGCCATTTACGACTGCCGTGTCATTCTTATCATGACTTGAACAGACTGACAGCAAAGTGACCATTTCCACAGCACATTCTCGGTTGACTGGCAGAGCTTGTAAACAGCTGGTTCTGTGGGGAGCAACTTGCGCACTAACAGAGACCCATGACACAAGATGCAGAAGTGTGACAGATGCATGGGAAATCACACAGGGATAAAGAAATGCCACAGGTGCTGACAGCTGTTTTTGCATATGCAAGTGTAGTGTATGATCTCTAAATGCGGTGCAGGCCCAGGTGCCTTTCTAAAACGTACTGTTGTTGTGAAGCTCACTTTGGTGTCCGTTGATGCGATTCAACTGAGAAAGAAAATCATACAATATGTTGTAATGTCTGCGCACATCTCCCCAAAATGGTAAATAAACGGTGCGTGTAACAAACCGCAAGACGTCTGAACGCGAACAACAACAAACAAATGTGAACAGAAACATTTTTAAACTGAAATGACGTATTTATGTCTAAGGGTGCGACTCATGACGTCATTTGGTGGCGTCTTTGCTAACTGATGGCCAGTGACGATACAAAATCAAAATGTCATGACATCTTTGACACCACAATGTCAAAAGTGAGGTTTTACATTGGGAGCGTTATGACTACTGTCGCTTTCAGTGAATAGCTGATCTAAACAAGCGGTGGTTGATATTATGTCAAGAACACACCGTTTGTACTGCAGAAGTGGTGGCTCAACTGTATCTCGTTGCAACAACAACAACAACAACCTGTATAGACCAGCAAAACCCAATCAAAACGGAAGATATATCTTCGCCATACCTAGTCTGAATACGACATCATCTCCCAGCTCTGGCGTTATAACAGTTAACATTCTGGTGAGATGTGTGACTAAAAAGCCGACAGGTGCCAATCAAGGAACACTGATACACCTGTTCATGAGCCACAAACAGGCAGACATTGAGCGGTACTGCCAGTGTGGTGGTTATTTGGTCTTATGTTTGAATAAAATACAACCAAACAACAACAACAATAACTCCGTGTCACAGTGGGCTGTTGGCTCATCGATCGGTTTAGTAGGACCTCACCTTTGCCTTTGACACGTCGTCTCTGTTCCCTCGGAGCTGCAGCCATATCTGCCGTGATGTTTTGCTGCCGTGCGGCTGTCCCGTGTGGTCCAACAGACCGATAATGGTGAATGTTACTTTAAAAACCTGCTCCACTCGAGGCTTGGCACACTTCAGCTCATCTTCTTTCTCCTCTAGCACCGTAAACTCGTCCACAGTGGGGCCCTCTAGCTGCTGTCTCCCGGCTGACGCAGGGAGCCTGCTGGCCGGCTGCTCAGCGGACGTTAGCTCGGTGACTCGTCTCATTCCGAGTAGAGGCCGCGTTGTTGACATTCCGCCTCTCAGTCTGACCGTCGCTCCCGACAACGACGTCTCAATATTCAAACCTCTCGGCGCTGTTGGGAGCCTTTGGCGTTTTCATGGTATCTTTTGATGTGTACTCCAGAGCAACGAGGCGACGTTTACAGTGTCTAACGACATGAACACAGAGGTAGAGCTAGCTTAATAACTCGGAAGCCCCGAATGACGTATCCGGAAAGTCCCAGTGATGGCGTCATCAAAACACGACAGTAGTGCTTCTCACGGTACGGCTAAGATGCTTATCTGCAGTTGTACTCCAATTTTTTTTCTGTAAAAGTGCAGAGAAGTCATGTATATTTTCATTTGACGTAAGTAAAAGTACACAATAATACCCTCAAAATATACTAAAAGTACCAAAGTAAAAGTACTCATTTAGCAGAATTGCCCATTTCAGAATAATGTAGACCTATTCTATACTATTGGATTATGATTGTTGATGCATTAAAGTGTACATTAATCTGAATGTGGAAAGTAACTAAAATTATCAAAATGCAGTTGTGTAAAACGAATATAATATTTCCTCTAAATAGTTGAGTAAAAGTATAAAGTAGCAGAAAATAGAGATACTGTAGTAAAGTAGAATACCTCAAATAAGTACAGTACTTGAGTAAATGTAGCCTACATAGTTACTATATATACATTACTAAATTAAAATATCAGAAATAGTATGTGCATGCATTAAAAGTGTATTTGTGGTGTTGATGCTTGTGGAAACATTACCGGTTTTGTCCACAAGGGACGCCAAAATCAATACAAAATTAAATTTCATTGTATTTGCTTCAAGTACTGGACTTAATGGGAAACATTAACTTTACCGGAGACGGCTGAATGTGGACTATAGGTTGAACACAGTCTAGAACTGGGTACATAATGTGACACCATATTACAGATCCTATTTGGCTAACCATGTGGTTATTTTTAAGTCAAATGTATCTATTTTCACTGAGGAATAATGAAGTGCTTCTCGAGGTAATTTCAATAATCCTAAACATAAATCAAGTGTATGGTGAAAGTCTGAATTACTTGACGAAAAGAATAAAACATGTCAATTACTAGAATAAAAAAATGGGATTTTCCACCTTTTGTAAAGTGATATCCATGTGATGGTTTCGAATACTACCAAATCAAAACTGAGAGACAAAACTTGACATGAAATCAGTTTAATAAGCTCATTCACACGTCATTTTTTATGCTAAATTCTGTTAACATTCTTCACAGCTAACAAAGCAAACAAGCAGGCAGCAAACACATTTTTTTGAACATTTACGAGATTGAAACTTGAAACCAAACGATCATATTATATATTTGAACTTTAGTGCTACCAGAATTTGTTACTAATTCTAATTTGGAGAATTGTGGATGTTATGTGTTTCCCCTCATTTATGGAAACTAAATGTATCCAACCTGCATGTTCTCTATGAAAATGAAACACCTCACTCATCTTCTCTTCAGCATGTGTCATTGGCCAAATGTTTTCTGCTATCACTCCTTCATCAGGGTGGTATCTGATGTTATTGGTTTCTTTATGGCCAATCAATTAGTAATCAATTATCAAAATCAGAATCAGAACCGTTTATTGCCAATGTATGTTGCACATACAAGGAATTTCCTGCCAGATGGAAGGGGCACGAACAGTTTATGTGACTTAATCAACACCATCATATGGTACAATTGTTTTTTTAATATATATTTTATAGAATAAAACACTTGAGGAATTTGTAGAAGAAAAAAAAAAAGACTTACTAAAACTTTTTGAGGCCAGGGACCCCTTGCAGCTGAGATCATTTTCCAAGGACGCCCTCATATTCATAACACAGATTAAGCATTATCTTACGGCCACTTGTGCTCATAGATACCATTTGAACTATTTGTATTCCAAAACTTTTCAACCTAAATCCATAAAGTGATAAAAATAAAGACATTTCAATTTGAATCCTATTAACGCCGCTTGTCATTTCAGTCAAAATGCATTTGGAATCAATTCGACAGCATTTATACTTTTCAAGTAATTGATCTTAAAAGCTTTTAGAAAATGAACCGTTGCAAGACTGGCATAGTCCTAATAAATCCATAATTTAAACTTGAAAATAATGAATGTATTGCTCCTTATTCAAATGATAACAGAAGTTTTCATAACAGTGTTACAGAACACGTCACAGTAATTGAGTCTCTTCGTCTAGTCTGGGTCGGCAGACTATCACAGGACTGGACACAAGGAAACCATTCACGCTCACACCGACGAGCAATTTAGAGTCAACAATTAAATCAAGCTGCATGTCTTTGGACTGTAGGAAGCTGGAGAACAACCCACGCTGACTCAGGGAGAACAGCTCTACGCAACAAGGTCGGCCAGCAGGTTCGAAGCGGGAATAAAAGCGTGCAAATGAATCCGTGAGCTGTGGTGACATCATCCATGAGTGCACTGAACTCTCAAGTTACTTACCCTGACTTTAAAGAAAAGGTAGGAGGGTGAGTGAAACCATGCTGTTGCCTGGCTGGGGAGTGCCATCCCACGTGTTTTATTCAGTCAGGTACACAATATCACAAAGGGCTGAACAAAATAAATAAGTTGCTTTGAAAAACCACATCCTCCACTCAGCGCAGTCAGAGTTCATCATCTCCACCACACCTACACTTACAGTAGGCCGCCACTCAGAACGTCTCACCCACCTTGTTCCGCCCTTACCATCGCTCTTGAAACGTTTGGGGCCATGGGAACATTTGACCCTGCTGGCTTGAAATCTAGTATGCACTTTTTTCAGAAGATCCTCACAGATAGAGAATGGAAGGCACTGTATATGTACGTCCAATGCAAGTGTTTCATGATAAAGTCAAGCTTTCACACCTTCATCAGGACCAATGCTCAGGAGTGAGTAAAAAGAGTCAACTTGCTGTTGCCATGCCATTATTCGCTGCAAAGGTCTGGAACATTTGGAGGTAAATGTCCTTGAGGGACTGAACCATTCTGTGACAGTGGTCGTTTAATAATCTTTTGTTTAAAGCTAATTTCATGTCCTCTTACTGACGCATGGGGGGCTGTCATGAAAAATGATCATTCCATGAAGCAGATAATGTTTAGATTAAAATTCCTTATGCTTCTTTTAGTGAAGCCCCCGCCAATGTGAGTAATATACAGACTTCGACTACTGTCAGTATGTACAGTTGTGGTCAAAAGTTTACATACACTTGTAAAGAACATAATGTCATGGCTCTCTTGAGTTTCCCCGTTATTTCTACCACACTGATTTTTCTCTGATAGAGTGATTGGAACAGATACTTTTTTGTCACAAAAAACATTCATGAAGTTTGGTTCTTTCATGACTTTATGGGTTAACAGAAAAAGTGATCAAATCTGCTGGGTCAAAAATATACATACATACATACAGCAGTGCTAATATTTGGTTACATGTCCCTTGGCCATTTTCACTTCAATTAGGCGCTTTTGGTAGCCATCCACAAGCTTCTGGCAAGCTTCTCGTTGAATCTTTGACCAATCTTGACAGAATTGGTGCAGTTCAGTTAAATTTGATGGCTTTCTGACATGGACTTGTTTCTTCAGCATTGTCCACATGTTCTCAATGGGATTTAAGTCAGGACTTTGGGAAGGCCATTCTAAAACCCTAATTCTAGCCTGATTTAGCCATTCCATTACCACTTTTGATGTGTGTTTGGGGTCATTGTCCTGTTCCAACACCCAACTGCGCCCAAGACCCAACCTTCGGGCTGATGATTTTAGGTTATCTTGAAGAATTTGAAGGTAATCCTCCTTCTTCATTATCCCATTTACTCTCTGTAAAGCACCAGTTCCATTGGCAGCAAAACAGCCCCACAGCATAATACTACCACCACCGTGCTTGACGGTAGGCATGGTGTTCTTGGGGTTAAAGGCCTCACCTTTTCTCCTCCAAACATATTGCTGGGCATTGTGGCCAAACGGCTCGATTTTTGTTTCGTCTGACCACAGAACTTTCCTCCAGAAGGTCTTATCTTTGTCCACGTGATCAGCAGCAAACTTCAGTCGAGCCTTAAGGTGCCGCTTTTGGAGCAAGGGCTTCCTTCTTACACGGCAGCCTCTCAGTTCATGGAGATGCAAAACACGCTTGACTGTGGACACTGACACCTGTGTTCCAGCAGCTTCTAATTCTTGGCAGATCTGCTTTTTGGTGGTTCTCGGTTGACCCTTCACCCTCCTGACCAATTTTCTCTCAGCAGCAGGTGATAGCTTGCGTTTTCTTCCTGATCGTGGCAGTGACAAAACAGTGCCATGCACTTTATACTTACAAACAATTGTTTGCACTGTTGCTCTTGGGACCTGCAGCTGCTTTGAAATGGCTCCAAGTGACTTTCCTGACTTGTTCAAGTCAATGATTCGCTTTTTCAGATCCATGCTGAGCTCCTTTGACTTTCCCATTGTAGCGTTTGTGGGCGTTTGTATCCAATGAGCCCTATTTAAATGGCCTCAGAGAAGTCACCAGCTGTAGTCACTCATAATCACTCACAAGAAGTTAAGAGGCCATGCTATGAAGCTCATTTCATTGACACAACTTTCTAAGACACCAAAATTGCTAATTCATTTTGCTGTATGTATATTTTTGACCCAGCAGATTTTGTCACTTTTTCTGTTAACCCATAATAAAGTCATGAAAGAACCAAACTTCATGAATGTTTTTTGTGACAAAGAAGTATCTGTTCCAATCACTCTATCAGAGAAAAATCAGAGTTGTAGAAATAACGGGGAAACTCAAGAGAGCCATGACATTATGTTCTTTACAAGTGTATGTATGCGTCAGTATGTTATTGCACCGGCAGATGGGAAGAATTCCCCCTCTCTGGGTTACACTTTCTACAGGAAGCTACAAAATATGCATCCCTGCTGCTCAGGCCCTGAAAGCAACAGCAACCAGGTGACGGTGAATTGTGACTGAAGCTGTCCGCTTCGTCAGCAGCCACTAGATGGAGCTGCAACCTTCAGAATGCAACTCGATACGGAGCCCTCTTCTAGCCGTGCTCCCTGATGACAGAGAGTAATATCGACTTAAAGATGTTTCAAATCAATATTTTTCATTATTTGAGGTCCAGACGCACCAGCAAAGGAATATTGTCTTTATTAAAGTTCATTGTGATGTATTATGTGGCGAGAGGGGGAGAAAAACCGAGACGGAGGCAATATCCACCGTTGTACCGCGCTGCTTATATAGTTTCACTGTAGTTTTTGGCAGTGCTCCTGTGATGGGTGGTGCTGTCAGTCTACAGAGTTGTTGAAATCCTGCCAGTGGCTTTGTGTAGAAGACATTACACTTATCAGTTACATTTTGTGGACAGGCAGACAAAAGAATGGCAGGAAAGTGTATTAACTCATCATGATTCAAAATGCTAGCATACGGGACAACACAGCAAACATTTACATTAACACAATAAATGTCAAATTCACGTTAAGTTAAGGAAACATTAAGGAGTCTAAACAGAAACGGGGCTTCCATTGAAACAGAGTGAACACCCTCCCATTGCCTCAGTGCTTCACCAGGGGACTCCATACTGCAGTTACAGTGTGTGTGTGTGTGTGTGTGTGTGTGTGTGTGTGTGTGTGTGTGTGTGTGTGTGTGCGAGAACAGCTGTGACTGCCACCTGTGAGGTGAAACTGAGGCTGACCTGCGACACATGCTCCTCTTTAGTTCCACATGACTGTGTGTGTGTGTGTGATAGAGGTGGAGAGACACAGACACACAGAGAGAGAGAGAGAGCGAGAGAGACTCAGGGACGGAGACAGACTACAGTATCTTTGGGACCACTTAGTCCAAATGGCCTCAAAACCCAGCAGAATCCACGCAAGTTGAATTTTGCAGTGATAGCTTGAATATCCAAAGGACGACGCCAGCGGGCGCCTGTTAAGGCAGAATTGGGTCTTAGATCATTGTTAATTAATTAATTACTTGAATTCTGGCTTAAAAATTCATCAGAAAGCAAATGTAGCCCAAGAGAAAGAACATTAAAGAGAGCCCGGAGAAAACAAACATTATTTATTTGTGTATGATTTGAACCTGCGAACAAAACACTTCCAAGTGTTTCAGAAGCAGCCTGCTTCCAGCAGTTTGTTTTGGCGGCAGACACTTTTCCATTGGTGGAAACTGTCCATCGCTTTGCTGACATATAAGGAGCTTCACAAGCATATTGAAAAGCTCATTTATGATTGATGTGGTAACATGATATCTTCTGGCTGTGTTTGCTTTGGCAGAAAAAGCTGCATACACAAACACGCAATGAGGCATAGTGGTCACATTACATTTTGCACACGAATATTTTCTCTGTCTCCTATTTTTACTTGTATTGAAGCTTCACAGGTCAGACTTCCCCTTTGTTTGACTCCTATGTGCTTGTTCGTCCAATAGAAAACGTTTGTCAATGGAGGGCAGAGCACCAAACGTGAGCTTGCATGAGCTGATAGGCATCCTTTGTTTCATTCATGCCTCACAAAATGGCTGGCCATCAGCTAACAAATAACGTCCAGTCATCAGCACAGCTACAGGCATGTTGCAAGGCAGACTTTTTGACATATCACAGCAGAAGTGTTGATAATAAAAACGAATGATGGCTGAATTCCATTTAGCTGCCTCAGAGTTAGAGTCCTGGGCTGCTGGAGAATAGTCCAAAAAATGACGTCCTTGTGACTTTTCCTAACCACTCGTCTCTGTCCTAGATGGAAAATGATGTAGTCAAGGAAAGATGAGAAAGAGAACTCATAAGGACTTCAGAGGATCTGACTGCACTTACACTATGCAATGTCTGATTTAAAAGAAATCAGAATCTCAATTTGTCCACAATGTACAATTGAAAGGCGACAGCAGTGTAGGCAGTCAAATGGTGCACCGCTTTTAATGTTGCTGCAGCAAGGAATTGTGGGACGGCATTATGATCCATCCTATGCCAAAGGACGTAACAAAGGAAGCCTTGGAGCATCTTTTCTTAGCATTTCGAAAATTTGAAATCTCACCCAATTTACTGTAAAGCGCACTACATTTACTATTCGTAAACATGTCCACTGTATTGAGCCCTCAAAACTCACATTTACACTATTTTCTGATAAATATCCAACAACGTAATGTGCTGCATTTTCTGGATGTGTACATTAAGCTACACAGTTTACAGAGAGTGAGTCAACAAGGGGGCTGGTTTGGGACACTTCCCTGTACATGGGTTACTAAGAGCCACTGTTAATGTTATTAATAACACCTGTTCCTTCTATGATAAGTCATAACGCATGCTGGGATTTTTTAAAATTTCTATTTGTAACCTGACTCACTATTACTCAGCTGATACGCTCATGCCAATGCTATTTGCTGCTGCTGCTTCCTCCACCGTGATTCAGGAAGTAGTGTTTGCTACGGAAGCCCTGAGAGGTCAAGTGAAGAAAGTCAAATTCTTGTGATCCGTTTTGGAAGTCTGATCTGAAATAGTTTTCTCGCCTTGTGTTTATGACTTACGAATATGTGAAAAAAGGTTTTATCAGGACAATCTTATATATAATTTAAAAATAATAATTATTATGTTTTCTTTCAGGTGAGTTTTGATTCACATAACACAAAATATATAGTTTTGAATGCATGGCGACATTACAACTCACCTGGACCTTAGTTAGGATTTTTTAGTTGCCTGAACATAACACATGTTTATTTGACATTCACATGATCTTTCCTTAATGATACCATAGTATCAACAACAAGAATTATTACTGCACTGTCATTGAACTCAAACCAGCGTGTTGCAGAATCATCTTATACAGATTCTTGTTTCGCACTCGGGTTGTTCAGCCGTGTGTGGTTGACACTGGAGCTCAGGTCAAATCTGCTCACAAGAAAAAAAAGGAGAAACCGTTTTTCCACAGTT
>NW_027176761.1:45000-88126 GCF_023349555.1 Cebidichthys violaceus
GTACTGTTGATTAAATATCTTTTTTAAATGAATGACTTTTACTTGTGATTAAGTATATTTACACTGTGGTATCATTGTTCCCTAATTACCAGATTTGAATACCTCCTCCACCACTGGTGATACATAATGTGGCCGATAGAGACACCTGGACTTTGGGTTTCAATTGATACCGGAGTACCGATCCGATACCACACTTTAATTCCTAAGCCGTATGCCTCGCTGTGTGGAAGTGACTGGGATCATTCTTTTATGTGCTTGTCTTATTAAACATTGCTTTCTTGACTTTGTAACACAAAATGTCACAAATAACTGCATAGATATGAATTTACTGAATTGTTATTTATTAAAATAACAGTATCCAATATCAGATTGGTCCCATTGTTACCGACACCTGATCCATCTGTTGGAGTCAGTACGTCAGTATCGGTGCATCTCCACTAAATACATGTTGATGATCTGAAGAGTGTGAAATTAGGGCCGTCGTGCGTCTAATGATGACATGAAGCGCCCGTGTTTGTTTACACGTCGGACATTTGCCGCCAAGTCACTGTAGCTTTCAGAGACACAGGACATTCCGTAATTACGGTCAGTACGGTGTTTGACACTTTTCACAGAGACTCAGGTGTTCCTGATTCCTCTCCACCATTAAACCTGTCAGCATCTGTACGTCTTTACAATCAGTTGAAAGCTGTGGCAATAATGACACATAATGCCCTCTTTAATGTCACTTAATGTATAATCTGTGTTGCATTATACTGCCTTGTGTGTTTACTAGAGAGAGAGAGAGAGAGAGAGAGAGAGAGAGAGAGAAAGAGAGAGAGAGAGAGAGAGAGAGAGACCGTGGATGCACATTTACAAACATATTATATTTTCTATTAATTTATTACACCCTGATCTTCACCTACATAATACTCAGCCGGCCCTCACTGTTGTGTTGTCTTCAATATCACCGCAGGTCTAATATATCTAACACTATTGTTTTGTGTGTAGAAGTGGGGTGAAAGATATATGAACACAGGCAGGCACACACACACACACACACACACACACACACACACACACACACACACACACACACACACACACACACAGCTTTATGGCCCATGTAAAGGATTTCAAATTAAGATTAAAATAAAACCACAGTTTGAAGGATAAAAACAAGACAAATCACCACACCATTTAACAAGCCTCGGTTTACAAGACATGGCAGGTAGTAAAATGTAAAATGTTGATTGTCAGTGTTAAACACAAAGTACTCTCAGAGACACCGGATGCTACATCAGCTCGTGTTTCACTTAACCGTGAATAATGAGTTCCTGGATCTTTCAACCTGTGAATGCTTGATAACCGTTTAGTATGGCTCGGCAGAGGTTTATTGTTCAGATGGTGTTTTATGCACCAGTGGTCTGATTTGTGTGGAGGGACGGTGCTTTTTGGAAATTAAAAAAAAAGAAGAAAAGAAACTTGGCCTCAGTTGAAATGTGAAAGGATCTGTAATTCGCTGCACACAAACTCAGAGTTTCAACTGCAACACGTGGCTGTTTCACAGGCAGCAACTATCCATTAATATATTGTTTATAACACACTGTAATATAGTTATAAGGAGATATAAAGATATTTACTATTTTTAAAGAACTAAAGCACTACAGCACATTGAAGCATCTGAAAAAGACAAATTTAAACAATAGTAAGTGGTTACAAACTGCATTAGTCCTATTTTATTATGTGACTTACAGTAGTCAGTGTTATCAATCATTCATTAATTGTTAGTATATTAGTTAACAGTTTAAAAAATATCCTTAAGTCTGTGCATTATAAAGTAAGTAAAGTGTTACCACATTGGCGTAATGTTAAAATAAATGAAGCACATTTTGTTTAGTGGGACAATAACAAATATGACTTATTTACCTTTAAACTGACTTCCTGTTACAAGAACAAATACTTGTCTTGTGATGTTAAAGCTAATGAAGTTCATAGACTCTCAATGGAACCAACAGAAATGCTTTAAAGGCAGGACGGCTGCCTTACCATGGCCAATTCATGAGTGGGCATTTAGAAAACATAGTATAAATGACAGAAGCCATTTTGACGTCATGTTTCGCTACACTTATATTAAGGATGTTGAATGTATCCAACGGGTTTTCAGAATAATGTTCCTTTGATGTTGCATTTCGCTTTTTTGGTTACAAAAATAGCCCAATAAAGCAAATGTGCTTTTACCTCAAATCACACAAATTGTTTCTTGCATTAGGGGCCCAGTAAGATCATGTTCTTAAGCTGGGTGGGAAATGACAGCTTCTTTTCATTCTCACCCACTCCTGGCCTTTATTCTGCTAGCTTTCCTTCTCCTCTGTCTCCTCCTCCACCTCCTCCCTTTATCCTTTACCTCCTCACATGCTGAAAAGAGACAAGAGGAAAGAGACAAGAAAAGAGGCATTAGAGCAAAACATACAGAATGGCAGCGACATGACAGAAAATACAGAGAGATTAATAATGTGGAACTGTGGGATGGGAGGAAAAACAAGGAATGAAACATAGATGTTGGAAACCCGAGAGAACGAGAATCCAGCACATCAACCGCCATCAATATGTTAACATGCATTTACAGCATTCAAACCTGCGTCCATGATTGTATCAAATATTGAATAAACTAAACTGAGACGAATTTGCCTCCGTCTTGTACCCTTCCTCGTCTCCTTTTCTCTTATCCTCGTCTTGAATCCTCTGCAGGCCAGCGGCAGGAGGCACATTTCTTCCTCTCCTCCTCCTCCTCCTCCTCCCTGCTTCTGCATCTTCTCAAGGACCTCCTCCTCTTCTCCTGTCTTGCATTTCTCTCCTCTACCTCCTCTCGTCTTTCTCAGTCTAACCTTCCAGTTTTTTTCCCCCTTTGTTTTTTCACTCTTCATTTTCTCTCTAGCGCTGCATTCTCTTTTCCCTCCTCCTCCTCCTCCTCCTCCTCCTCCTCCTCCATCTTCCTTCCCTCCCACTGGGCGATCCGTTGCAGACATGCTTGTTCGGTGCAACAACCCATTTAGGGCCCTGCCGCCGTAGCCACCAGGTAATTGAAGCTGGAGCCAGGACCGGCAGGGAGAACATGGGACAGGGGGGTCATAAATGTGTGTGTGTGTGTGTATGTATGTATGTGTGTGTGTGTGCATGTGTGTGTAGAAGTGAGACTAAGGTAGTGACACAAACTAACCACGTGTGTGTTTGAGCATGTCAAGGCTGCCACGGTGTGCCAACTTGCTTTTCACACCAACTGCAGCGCTCAGGAGAAGGAAGTTAAATCGAAAGAGGCAGAAAGCGTCACACAGCTGCTACAGACTCGAGTCTGGGGGAGAAGAAATCCCAGCAACAAGAATGTTCAAATCAAGACTGCATGACAAACACGAGCTTACAGAAGGAGTCATTTTTGCACTGTTTGACTGAAGTGTCATCAAAGTGAGAAATTAATTATCAGTTAGACACCCCTTCCCTTATTATAGAACTATTTCACAACAATAATCTTCTCTTAATTACTGTAGTTTTTTTTACATATTTTCACCAAAGTTTTTCAATATTAGATAATTAAGACATTATGAAATAAATAATTAATTAAAATAATTAATACACACAGACAAAACATATATTGTAAGCATGGAATTGTAATTAAAAACATTTTAATATGAATTTAAGTCATTCATCTTGTTTGCTCTTTGTTGCAGGATTGATAAACGGTGATAAAAAAATTATAATAGTAATTCCAGCAGGTCAATCAAGATCAAGAAAACAAGGCCATGTGACGGGACCAATCAAATTTCATAATATTAAGGTGAGTTTAATTGGATTATTTCACAGTTTCATTGTTACATCATAAACTTTGTCTGTATTTATTCTCATGTTTGTTTGTTTATTATGTCTTGTTTATTGATCTAATACTGAATCCGTTTGGATTAGGAATAATAATAAATAAGACATTATTTTAACCATTATCTTGAGATCACAAGTACTCGTTTTCTTGTGATAATTCGATAATTATCATTAAAAAGAAGATTGTTTTCTCGCAGTATTATAATATAATTAAGTTGCTTCTAGAAAATAAAAAACGATATTCCAGTATAACTTGACAACCTTTAGTTTTCTTGTGAAACAAAACAGTTTGTTACATTTGAAGGTTTTCCTCCACTTTGATGTTACAAATGAATATTCTTTTGGTTGAAGGATTTTTTTTTGTAAAGGCTCTATACAACATTCTTTAAGTAGGAATCATTTGACACATATACAATATAATGTGAACTGTTTGTGCAATACATATGTGATATTTTATATAAATCAATGCCAACAGACTTGAGCTGAGAGAAGCAGGAGTACTATGGTACAATAACTGTTAATGGAAAGAAACTGCAACACAACGCGTGTCATTCTTTAATACAGAGTTGAAAAATAAAGTGTTGCAAAGACGCAGTGCTGTCACAGTGGCAGGTTTGGTAAATGATGGAAAGACTTTTAGCTCTAGTTAACTGAAAAACAAAGTGTCAGAGCTTAACACTTGGTGACATAAAGAGGATAGCGACAAACTCTTTGGGAATCACTCACATAAACGTGAGTTACAATGTGTTACAGGTAGAAGTGTCACCAGGCGTAGACATTAAAACAGAGCTGCAGTCGAGAAAGGCCGCCCATGATTAACCAACTCATAAGATCCCAAACTCCAAAATGTTGTACTGTGGCTGCATAGATACACATATAGTAATGACCACAACACTTCAAATTTGTTTAAAATCAGAAACGAATCAGGATTCAAAGATGCATCGACACCTGGATTTGACCCGATCTACATCTGTGGAGCCAGATGTGAAATTGCATTTCTTTCCCCAAAAATGAGAGAAACTCTAGAACATGACGTACTTTCCTTTCAGATTTCAGAGGAGAAAAAAAAACATTTTAACCACTCACAATAACACAACATAAAGACCAACAAACATACATTTGGTGACAACTCATCCAGACACTTCAGACATCACGTTCCCCCCCCTCCCTTCTCCTTCCATTTTTCTCATCCACACCTTTTCCCCGTCTCCACCTCTCCCTCCCTCTCTCCCTCTTTTGCTCGCCTCCTCCCTCATCTCCTCTCTAATGCGTCCATCTTTCTCTCGCTATTCAGCGCAGTAGGGGAGAGCTGCATGAAGCTCATTAAGTAAAGACCTACAGAGCTCTGTGCTGTGTGTGTGTGTGTGTGTGTGTGTGTGTGTGTGTTGTGACTGTCTGGTTTCTCCTTACGCATTAAGAATTTATGACATATAACTCCTTAAATTATGTGTCTGCTATCAAACAGATATCAGGTGATATCTATTACAAAGAGCTGATTAATGTTTCTGACATTTCAAAATAGTCCATTTCAGATTAATGAATGATAAGAAGTTGTTATAAGACAAATATGTATTTAAGTTTCTTTGGTGAAAGAATTGTGTGAAGATTTAATTTTGTTACAAAGCATCTGTTTCACACACACGCAATATAACCAGAATGTTCAGGGTGCGTTCAGATGGACAAATGCACCGTGTCTCAGCCTTGCTCAACCTTTGCAACACAATGAAATTTTTTTTTGGCAATTCATTGCTTTGTGTCTGCAAGTACAGGCAGATTTCCATGTAGTTCTACCTTTTATAGGATGTGTTCAAACCATGAAGCTTTACTGATATCTCGTTATGTCCTGTGTTGCGACAAACAACCTTATTTGTAGAAACAAAAAAATGTCTATACTGGAAGATTCTAAGAACTCTTTGACGTCCAACTCCACGCTTTTAAAAAAATTCTTGCTTTCCCCAATATCTTGCAAGGCAGTACGGTTAAGGATAGAGAAAGATTGTGGTCATGGCAAAGCATTCATGTTTGTGTTACATTAGATGACTTAATAAGCAACATTCTAAAATTAGGGGAAAAAAAACTTTATCAAGAGTTCAAGAGACGATGGCCAGAAAACAAGCCCTCAACTATCAGCAGACTGATTCAAACGTTGCTCATGTCTGATTGGTGCATTATGGGACATCAGTCTTGAACCAAACCGTTCTAACTTGAGCAGAAAACAGTGTCTTCTTGCTTCTGGCTTTTGGGGTTAGGAAAATCGTGGTTATGGTTATTTAAAAGGACAAATGCGCCCAGATCTCCACACCTTTAAGACCCGCTTAAAGGGCACACTACTTCCTGCGTTTGCCTGATATGCATTTGAACAGTGGGGTGATCACTTTGGTATATTTACATATATCTATAACTGCAAACACAAAAATGGGATACTCCAAAAACTGAACAATAACGCGAACACTAGTGCGCATGAGTACACAATTCAAACTTAGTAAATGGAGGTGGAGAGAGAGTCTGTAACCATTGAGGTGCTGGATTATTTATACAATATTATCATATGTGTATTATTAACATGATATCAATATTTTGATATATCGATATATCTAAATATCACAACTATTGTCAATCGGGAGATACATAGATGAACAATAGACCTCATAAACAATGACACGGCCAAGGATTAAATGCTGGTACAACAATTAAGCAGAGCAAAATCTAAATTTAGGAGCATTAATATCAAGTTTACCACCACTTCAAAATGATATATATATATAGTATAGTTGTAGATAACCAAAAAAAACTGCAGTGGAGAAAAAGCCGCTAATTTAATTTTCAACAGATGCCTGTGAAAATATAGAAGAAGAAAACCCACAACATCCTTTAGCACTGGGAACAACAAAGGAGTGTGTGTGTAATGTGCTATCTGCAACTGAAGTGCAGTTAGACGTCTGCAGCCAACATGAGCAATGCCAACTGGAGATTCAGGCAGTACAGCATCTGTCCATTCACATAGTCTCATTTAATTAATCCCTCTTTCTCATATGAGGGTCTCGGTGTTTATGTATGAGCGGGTCTTTGCTGTACTGCGTGTGTGTTCGTCTGTGTGCCCATCATTTTTCCTGTGTGTGTGTGTGTGAGTGAGTGTGTGTGTGTGTGTGTAGCAGCTTGTGGTGGGGGAGGGTGCAGGTGAGAAGCTAAGCTGACAGAGATGGACCACTCCACTTACCTGAGAGGACGGTTCCATCGTTAATGATGTTACGCACATCCTGGGGGCCAGTCTCACACACACACACACACACACACACACACACACACACACACACACACACACACACACGGAACATGCTCAGCAACACTGCAGATGGCAGACAAATAAAGACAAATACATGCACACACTCATGACACCAAGATGAAGGTCTGTTGTTTGTAACTTAAAGCGACATGAACCGCTCCACATCAGAGGGCTGATTTACACTGTAATCACACCTACATTAGAGACTCATACACGAATCGCCATGCCCACTGCTACCATCTGTGCATATATGAGGAACAGAGAGAGGGTTGTGTAGCTTAACATTTTGTATGTTGATGTGATAGCACGTATGTTTGTTAACCATCTAATGCAGGGGTCTGCAAGGCCTCGGGACAGGTTTTTTTCCCTTCACCATTAGATGGCGGGCCAGAACATAATTAATAGCTAATACAAGCAATTGGTAAAACTGGAATTTACGACAGACTTTTGCAGGTTGTCTTGTTGCAACTGCTTAGTCAGCTGCTCCACCTTGTGGTTAAAGCGTGCAGGACAGTCATAACCAAAAAGTTGTGCGCCGGTGTCCGGGTTTTGCGCTCCATTAAGGATTACAATTGTTGTGACACGTAATCTACCGTCTTCATTCACAAACTTGCACCAAAGAACGCCTCATAAGACGTATAAAGCGTTCTTTTTACGACCAATATGGTCGTAAATATATCAGCCTTCCGAACATGTTTGAAATGCATTTGAAATAATTGGAAAATAAGTGGTCTAAAAAAAGAAGAAAAAAAAGCCGGTAGATTCAAATCCCGCATTTGTTAAATTCAAAATAGTGTTGTGTGGCCCGTACTGTAGGGCTGCCGCCTACTCAAGAGTTCGAAGCTTCATTCATAACGTTATCATTGAAATTATTAAATATAATTAACCCGCTATAAATGACTATACTGTGTGCAATAGTCCACCTTCTCTTCCCCTCTCTCTGTCTCTTAAAGAAGAACGCCTTTCAAGTCTTCTAACCACTCAGAGCGCCTTACACTACATGTCAACACTAACCCATTTACAGTTGAAACCAGAAGTTTACATACACTGTGCAAAAAGACACATAACACTATTTTTCTCACTGTCTGAAGTTAAATCAGACTAAAGCTCTCCTGTTTCAGGTCCGTTAGGATTACCAAAATTATTTAACTTTGGCTAAATGTCACAATAATGAGAAAGAGAATTTCTTAGAGAATTTTATATTACTTTCTTTGAGGTCAAAAGTTTACATACACCAAAAGTACTATGTCGTTAAACAACGTGGGCAAGCCCAGATGATGATGTCATGGCTTTTGAAGCTCCTGATCGGTTAACTGACAACATGTGAGTTAATTGAAGGCACACCTGGGGATGTATTTTAAGGCCACACCTCAAACACTCTGCTTCCTTGTTTGAAATCATGGGAAAGTCAAAAGAAATCAGCCAAGAAATCAGAGAGAGAATCGTGGAGCTCCACAAGTCTGGTTCATCCTTGGGTGCAATTTCCAGATGCTTGAAGGTGCCACGTTCATCTGTGCAAACAATTATACGCAAGTATAAACATCATGGGAATGTCCAGCCATCACACCGCTCAGGAAGGAGACGGGCTCTGTGTCCCAGAGATGAACGTGTTTTGGTCCGACATGTGCAAATCAACCCCAGAACAAAAGCTAAAGACCTTGTGAAGATGATGGCTGAAGCTGGTAAGAAAGTGTCATTATCCACAGTAAAACGAGTCCTGCACCGACACGGGCTGAAAGGCTACTCAGCAAGAAGGAAGCCATTACTCCTAAAGAAACATAAAAAAGCCAGATTACAGTTTGCAAAAAGACACCAAGACAAAGACCTTAACTTCTGGAGACATGTCCTGTGGTCTGATGAAACTAAAGTGGAGCTGTTTGGCCATAATGACCACCGTTACATTTGGAGGAAAAAGGGGGAAGCTTGTAGACCTGAAAACACCATCCCAACTGTGAAGCATGGAGGTGGTAGCATCATGTTGTGGGGCTGTTTTGCTGCAGCAGGAACTGGAGCTCTTCATAAATTAGACGGCATCATGAAGAAAGAACATTACCTGGAAATATTAAGGCAACATCTCAGGACATCAGCCAGGAAGCTAAAACTTGGGCGCAAATGGGTCTTCCAAATGAACAATGACCCTAAGCATACTGCCAAAATAGTTAAAAAGTGGCTTGAGGACAACAAAGTCAATGTCTTGGAGTGGCCATCACAAAGCCCTGACCTGAATCCCATCGAAAATTTGTGGGCAGGACTGAAAAGGCGTGTGCGAGCGAGGCGGCCAACAAACCTGACTCAGTTACACCAGTTCTGTCAGGAGGAATGGGCCAGAATTCCAGCAGAGTACTGTAAGAAGCTTGTGGAAGGATACCCAAAACGTTTGACCCAAGTCATGCAGTTCAAAGGCAATGCTACTAAATACTAAGGAAATGTATGTAAACTTTTGACCTTGAAAAAAGTAATAAAAAATTCTCTAAAATATTCTCTCTCTCATTATTGTGGCATTTAGCAAAAATAAATAATTTTGGTAATCCTAACTGACCTGAAACAGAAGAGGTTTAGTCTGATTTAGCTTCAGACAGTGAGAAAAAAATTAGTTATGTGTTTTTTTGCAGTGTATGTAAACTTCTGGTTTCAACTGTGTACACATACTCATACACTAATGGCAGAGGCAGCCATACATGGTGCCAACTGCACATCACATTCCATTCACACAATGCTGCCTTTGGAAGGGATTCAGTATATGACAAGTGGACGTAGTCGCCATGACATCACCCATTGGTTTGTGAACTGCTGTTTCGAAACCTCAGTTTTTGCATTTTTGGCCGTCGCCATCTTGTTTTTTTTCCAACCAGAAGAGACATGATTGGTTGGAGCTGAATAAGGGGCCGATCACACCGAGACGCGTCTCACCCGCATAACCGTTGTTTTCCTATGGTACACCTGGCACCGAGCCACGCCGCTCGTCAATGTCACAGTTGACCGAGGCAGCCAATCAAATCAAGGAAGAGGCTTTTATGAACTAAAAACACGCTGTGGAAGGGTTCAATTTGTAAGACCCAAACACGGACAACTCGTGGTAGCGACCTGTTGATCACAAGGTATTATTTACTCTAAACAGGATCAAAATTGACTAAATGAACATCACGCTGTATTGAAGAGGACTTGAAACTAGAAAAAGGTAACTAACTAATCTGTTATAGCAGGTTTGGTCTGCAGCACAATTTACCCAGGCCATTTACCTCGATAAGAAGTGAACCACCATCGTAGGACTGAAATCGGGTTAAACCCAAAGTCACCTTGCTAGCCCCAAATCCTGCTTTGTAGCAGGCCTCAGGAAGTGTGTCTGCTATCTTAACCTCTGACCCCGTGAATGGAAAGCGGCCTCTCTCCTAGCTGCCTCCCCTCAAATGCTGCCTCGCCTGTTTTGTTACTCCGTCTTTTCTCCGCTTCCTGTTTCATCTCACCATTTCACGCCTCGCCCTTCTGCGCTTTGATCTGCTCTCGTTCCCGCATTTCTTTTCATCCCCCACAATGTTCTAACGTTCAGCTCACGTCATTACTTTCTCTGTTTGTTAACTTTATTTTTTTCTCCTTTCACCTCTCTCTCTCTCTCTCTCTCTCTCTCTCTCTCTCTCTCTCTCTCTCTCTCTCTGTCTCTCTCTCCTGCCTCCGCCACATTGTTTCTATCACCTGTACTCTTTCTCCTCTTCACACGAACCCATCAGTGTGTTCACACCCCTCCTCAATTTTTTCTTTTCTTTCCGCTCCTCCCCATCCTCCTCCTCCTCCTCCTCCTCCTCCATAGCCCTATCCCCCTGTTCCTCACGGATTTCATATTTTCAAAGTCAAATAGCTGTTGCTGGCATGCCAAATAGGACCATGCGGGTCGCCTCTCACATGGTTGCCATCTCACTTCAAATAAAGACAAAATAAAAGACAGCCTGAGATGCAGACAAGAGAGAGAGAGGGGCAATACAAACAGGATATCAAATTGATATCTCTCCTCCTGTACCTGCCTCCCTACAGTGGGAGACCAGGTGCTGGAGCGGGGAGGTGCTTTAATTGTGTGGTGGTGAGAGATGAGAGGGGAATTGGAGATGTGTTTCTGCGTGTGCTTGCGTCTGTGTGTGTGTGTGTGTGTGTGTGTGTGTGTGTGTGTGTGTGTGCGTGTACTTTTGAGAGTCGGCAGCGGCAGATAATTGGAGAGGCACACCTGGACACTGGTCACCTCTCAACTCTGCCCCTCTGCCCTTCAAACCGGCACTATCACTCTGGGCGCATGCTATGTGCGTGTGTGTGTGTGTGTGTGTGTGTGTGTGTGTGTGGTGAACTCTCATTGCCCATCCAACCCGGGACTGCATGTGAGTGCGAGTAACAGCAGGCTAACTGTATGTGTACGCCCATCTATATTGACTGCCCATCTCCAGTCAGTGTGTATGTGTGTGTGCTTCTGGTTTACTGTGTCTGACGGACCCTCTTCAGGAAGTGTGTGTGTGAGATGGTGGTGGGGAGAGAGCAATAGGTCATTCAGCTGCGCTATAAAAGATTCAGGACTGACTGATGACCTCGGCCAACTAAAAAGCTCTCACTTTTTCAAACAGTCTTCTTCGGAAGACTTTGTTTGTTTTTTTTCATTTAACCTTTGCTTTGACAAAGAAAACACATTAAAAATTCTCTTTCACCGCCGCACCCTGGATAGAGTCGAGCCATCAGTGCAGTGCAAAAAAGCTCTGCATCGATGGGCGTGCATTTTGGGCTGTGAAATCTCTCCGTAACAAACCAAAACGACCAGATGAAAAGTTACCAATATCGTCATTGCGGAGGTCAAAATACTGGAGCTGGACACAGTACCGGAGTGTTTTCTTTGAGAATAAACACAAGTTCTGACTTCTGCTTTCCATCGTCAATCATGTAAGTGCAACTTTGTCGTACGAATATCACAGGGATCATTTAATATGGGTTTTTAACTTAATTGCTGTCTAATAAAGGAAAAAAATTACAAAAACAAAATTGAATAAAAGACACAACTTGAGATAACGTGTTAAATAATGAGCTTCAGATGTACTGGTCGGTAGATTTGTTTGACAATCGTACGGGGCCAGGCGTAGCTAAGCTAAGAACCTGCTGGCTCAGCTATACCGGCATCCTGGAGAGACCATGCTGACTAATGACAAAAATGCCATTATTGATCTGTTCAATGGACAAAACAGTTTTCAAGTAGAGAACATGACAAGTAAACAGGTAGACAACGTTTTTTCTTCTTCTATTGATTCTGTCACGGTCTTGGTTTTGGCTTACTTTGTTTCCTGTATTATTTTGGATTTCCCTGCTTCTTGTGTCCAGTGTTCACTTCCCACCTTTGTAATTGTCTGCCCTGCCCCTGGTTGAATCCTCCTGTGTCTAATCACCTGCACCTCCTCAGTGTATTTAAACCTCGTGTTCCCCTGTCTCTGTGTTGGTTTATCTGCTATGTTCCTGCTAATCTCGCTTGTGCACATGTCCAATTTACCTGTTCCTGTTTCGTGTTGTTTTGCCTCTTGGATTTTTTTGTTACTCATTTTTGGACTCCCCTGCTCTGTACGTTTTGTTTGTTTTGGATATTTCTTTATGAAAATCACTGTTATTCGTCCTTCTCCTCCCGTGTCTCTCTGCATTTGGGTCCATCCCCTGTTGCCCTTTCGCCCCCCCCACGTGACAGGTTCAGCTCAATGAGGCTTTATATTCCCATAGTTAAACTTGAGAGCTCACAGAGACACCAAGGGCATGGATCCATCGTTGTAGACAGAAGTTCATAACATAAATACAGTACGAGGTTAGTGTGATTATAGCCTGGTTCCAGTCAATCATTGCTTGAATCTCAGAAAAAGTTGACCAATCACATATTAGTAGGCAGGGTTAGGAATGGGGAAACCAATCCTACATAGCTACATACCTAGTAATGGAAAAATGGCAACAAGCGGGAGATTGACGCAGCTGACGATTTACAGAAATAACACTGAAATCTTTTTTCTTTTTAAAAAAATCAATATGACGTTAAACCGCCCCACAGTGTCCGTGTCAACTAAAAAATATGCAAACCTTTGCATTGAATTACAAATATATAATCGTCATCTTCAGTCTTTACATTGAAGAAATTACACTTTTTCAGTTTCAGCTATTCTTTGTGAGCTGAATTCAAACTAGAGGCAGTGTGGGATGTGTTTTAAGCAACACAGTCATTACAGTCCTGCAATGACTTCATCTCTATCTTCACTCCCATCCTGCCTTTGTGTCTTCTAATCCTGTAGTGTGTGCCCCTAGCTTTAACCTTATTACCCTGCACACCCGGGGGACATGTAATGAAACGGTTCCCTCATTCAAGAGGTCAATTTGCTCGCCTTCCTTTATGAAGTCTAAAGTCTCCTTCATCCCATCGGCATACCTGCCTGTCTGATTCTCCATTCCTTTAATTAGCCCATGTACTTGTGTGTATGTGCGAGAGAGCAATAGAGAGAGCGAATTCCTGTCTTGCGCTGCCTTCATTGATTTTAGGTTTGATCTATCAGTAGCAATATTCCTCCTTTCTGTTAAAAAATAAATTAAAAAAACAACCTTGCCTTGATGGTTTGACTGTTTGCCTGTTCACAGACAGATTGCTGCTCTGGTTTTCTGCCTCTCAAACAGGAAAATGAAGCGTTACCAATTACAGAAGACACACACAGAGCATCGCAGGCCCCGAGCTGTCATCGGATTCAATCCAACTGTCAAGGAATCAAAACATATCAAATGCAGCAACACAAAGCAATGCGAAAAAAAGCCTGTTCGCTTGGCAACGAGAAAAAGCTGCGTTATTCAGCACCCTTCTATGAAATCCCTATTGCAATCTGTTACATCACAATACACGTTTTCCCTTTAGATAACCCATCAGTCAATCGGTGATTAAATAAATGGCATGCAGTGTATTCACTCTAGAAATGTGGTTGTCTGAAATGTCATCTGAAGTTTTACACTGATGAACGGATAATTCTGTCTTCACAAAGCACCAACACCTGTCTTATTCTGTCTTATCACAGCAGCAATGCCACCATAAGGAAACATGAAGAAACAGTATGTAATGCCTTTGGAGAGGTACAGGGTTAAAATAGGTGCTAGCTCACATCTGGAACGACTTTTTAGATGAGAGTAATTTTAGACGAAAGCAACAATGAATGCATTATCTTTAAGTGCTCCAATATATCACAACAATGCAGACTTAAATAATATTAATCTTTATGTAAAATACAATTTTAAATTGTTAAATTGAAGTAAAAACAAGATTAAAGTCCAGAGATACACTCTTTTAGTCTGTAATTAGGCACAACATGCTAACGTCAACGTTTATGTCACAATTGTCACCAATGTGCTCACAGTTCACACAATTCTAACAATAATGATGTTTAGCAGCTGTGCTGTTCACCGTGGTTACCATCTTTGTTTAGCATGCTAACATTTGATAAAGATGTTTAGCAGGTGTAATAATCACCATCTTGGTTTAGTGTGTTAGCATGATAACATCAATTAGCATAGAAGAGAGAGAGAGAGAACATGCTGGAGCTGATTGGAGTGCCATTAGTTTTGCAAAGTATCTGTCATTTGATGGACAGGGTGCTCGAGCAAGAGTTTGTGGACCACCAAAGTTATTACAATTCACACCCCAGGGTGCCCCTCTCTCACCCCATATTGTGTACCGTTATGCACAGATAGCGTCCCATTTTGCTTTGAGGAATGCACTATGACACCACAGATGTTCACTGATGCAGTTGACAGTACAGTAGTAGTATAGTAATGTAACTGTACATATACTTACTCAAGAAGTGCATTAGTTTTTTAACACAGTTTGAAATCTGTTGAACCTGTTTCCAGTCCCCCATCTGTTTCCTCGCTTGCGATACTCAGGAGCACTTTTTGAGAGGTGTCATTTAAAAGTAATTAATGAAACGTAATGATTATCTAATGTCAACTTCCTTTTCTTTTGATGGACAAAAGCACAGAAACACAAGTCCATAAAGCCTAATTGCTTTTTCTCTACCTCAGCGGACCCAACCAACTCTGCAGGAATTAGGGTAAAAAAACGAAACAACGCCTTGCATTGTGGTGACACAACGCGAACGCTTAAAAGTGAAGTTTGCTCATCATGACAAGCGCGTTGATTGGTTAGGTCAATATGCCAACGAATGAAAATCACGGTCTTAATCACCGGAGCATCAATGAGACATCTAATCAATGCAGAGGGGGAGGAGTTTGGGTAAAGAACAAATTAGCTTTTAATGATGCTACAGAGCCCTCAGAGAGTGTGAGGGAGGAAATTACAATAATCAAACACCTGTTCTTTCTGACGTCTGATTCCGTTGCCTTCATCTGCCACCCTCTCCGTCTCCACCTGTATCCTCTTCCTTTCTTTTTCTTTTTAATCTCTCTTAGATGTTTCTTTCCTCCTCTCTTTTTGTTCTTCTTCCTCCTATTGCGTGTCTTGTCGTCTTTGTGTGAAGAACAAAGGAGGACATTGTCTGGCGGGTGATGGAGAGGGCTGCTGAGGGTCAGCGTGATATTTGGGTGTGATATTTCCATCGCCGGCTTAAATGTCTGGTGTCAACCAATTTATTACCCGGTAACCAGAGAGAGAAGGATCGAGCGATACACACAGGCTACAAAGAATGGGACTTGAAGGAGGATGAAAGAGGGGAGAAAAGGAGATTTTTTTCCCTAAGTAAGGTTTATATTCAGATATATTCATTCTCCAGAAGCAATCACAATAGAAACACTACAATATATTCAGACACATGTGACGCCACCCACCAAAGAAAATAATTGCTGCTCCTGGAATGACTGCTCACTAACATTTTTTAACACTTAGTACAACTGTCGTTGTCAAGACAGTTGCAGACAGTTGCAGACAAAAGCAGGCTTCTCATTTCTAGCCGGCGACAGCAGCTAGCTAATTGAGCTAGCTCCATGGGTTGATTGAAAACGCTGACTCCGACTGAATTTTTAATGTCTTCCTCGGACTTGTTTTGCGTAGCTGCAAAGCTTAAATACTCAAACTGTATGTTTTTTATTATAACATTACAAAAAGAAAATGTTTGATGAGGAGGTAGCAGGAAAAGTTCAATGATTATTGTTTAAAATTGCTGACAACTTGAGAATCCAAGAGAAGGCAGGTAGCAGAGAGCACAACACTAAACACTGGAAAAATGAAACTGAAACTCTAAACACAAAACACAAAGAACAATGCCAAACTGGCGCAAGGAGACTAAATACACAAGAAAAGGAGGGTGATAACGAGGGACAGGTGAAACAGGTTAACCTAGTCAGTTAATTGGAAATAACATTGAGTTACTCAAGAGTAGATAAACTCAGTATTTGGGTTTTGTTTCATCATGTTATGCACCAATTTATGCTTTAAATGTCTTTATTAATGGAAAGGAAAATACAATATTCAGGCACCTGGTGACAATTCAGAACATACAAATAAAATAGAACATAGTGCACTAAGGCTCTCAGACATTCGGTACTGCGTTCAAATTTGAATTCTCCTGTAGGTTAACTTTTTCTCAACTTCTTTTGTGTCTTTTGTTTGGGGAAGTAACCATAAATGTGCATGTGGCATTCACGTCAACATTAATTAATTTTCATTCAGTCATAAACCCCTGGACATTAATAGCTTATATCCCACATATCTGGGATCTACTCTAAGGAGTACCCAGATATCCCGTCGTGGCATAGCAGGTCTTATATATTTGAGGGGGGGGATTTCAGGCATATTTGAGTATTGGAAGGCGTAATCAGGTCTTGGTTTAATCTATTTATTACACTTTCGCTCTTGTGTTTTTGGTTTTGGAAATGGATCTCTCTAGAGCGTTCACATGTAGAGAAATCCAAAGCTTGAGAGGCCTTCCATGCCTTACAAAGCTGAACTGTTGATCAGGGGAGGGGCTTAACAAATGTTCAGTTCTTTCAGTTTGATTTTACAAACGAAAAGAACTCTCAGCTTCAACCATTCAATACAGTATTGTTGTGTGTCAAAATAACTTCCATACTTATGTAGATTGTGGCCTTATTTCAAATACACCCCAAAACAAGACTTTAATATGGCATTCATGGATCTTGGAGCATTCAGCATCCAAGGTTACTTTTCCTCTCAGTGTGACTGTTATGGTCCTGCCAGAGCACAGTACCCGGCAGGTGTGGGTGCTCCCATTAACATACATACATTTGAACATACATTTGATTTTTTGTAAATATTTTTATAAATATAATATGCACTGTGGTCATTGTGAAACAGTTGAAACTTTAATAGTGGATTAAAAGTCTGACTGCATCCTGAATGTGATCGTATTACTGGGATCCTCTTGCTGCTGCTGTCTTTCTATCAACAGCTAGGCTTTGTTGGATGGATCGTGTTTTCTTTGTAATGTGTTGTGTTGCCTTTCATTGTTCAATAAACAAAATGACACCCATCATTTTCCTCCTGTTTAATCTGACATGACAGGCTGTGATCCGTGGCAGCAGCAGAAATCCGATCTCTGTGCTCCCGTGACGCAGCCCCCCAGCACATGTTAGAGAGGGAGTGACTGCACAGAGAAGAGGCAGATTACATTTGATTAGAAGACACAGCAGTGGAAGAAAGAAATCCGATTGAAACTTGATCTACTGGCGAGAACATTGAGTACACTTTACATGTGTATTCTCTAGGAAACATACAGTCGTTCACAAAGAGCGAACATGCATTTAGTGTTGGTTTTGGACTGTGCTATTTGGTCAAAACGGTAATCACCAAAAAGAAGAAATTGAAATTATATTTATTTTCGTGCAGTAATAGCACCCTCCCATATTTGGATCCTCCAGGCAGCGTGATGTTTTAGTACTCATAACAATCTCATTTGTTGGTGATTTGATTAGTGCAATATCTGTGAGTTCCGACGCAAACAATTGTTCATTGTATCACTTCAATTCCAAAGCACACAGGCAATAAACTAGCTGGGTGGCAAACGTTGTTAGCCAAAGTTAAAAATGTAATCTTTGATTTAAATTTTGCCAACATTACTCTGTTACTCAGACCGGCGCTCCGTATCGTGATTTGAATCACAGGGTAAAGTGCGAAGTGCTGAGGCAACAGGACTACTCATTGCAGTCAGGTGGCAACCTGAAAAGTGAAGCCAATGTGAAAGTGCCTTAAACTTGCACTGTCTCTACTGACCACCAGGGGGTGACTCCTCTGATTTCTAAAAGATTTTAAAATCAGATTGTATAAAACTCTATACCAGGGGTCACTAATAGGCAAACCGCAGCCGGATCCGGACCCAGACGCCGTTGTATCCGGACCCTGGACCTAAAACCGATAGATGATTGAGAATTATTACATTTTGACGGAGCGCCTATATTTTAACCGGCGCAGCTTTTCTAGCCTTTACGGCTCTCGGTCAGTGGTCCAGGAAACAAACCGACCAATTACATGCGTTGTAAATCACATCACATGATGCAGCTCATTCAATCAAATATGGGTATTCTGACAAGTTTCCTGACTTGAGTGAGATGTACACACACGGGGCTGAGAGAGGAAAGGGAACGAAGGGCAGGTGAATAATTACGCGAGTCAGAGAAGTTGTTTCACATGACGTTCTCCAAAAAGAGGAAAGTGGTCAGAGAGACCAGAGAGACCAGAGTCTTTAACCAACAATGAACAGACTCTTATCGGTTAATTCTTCCCACGGACAGTTTAAAACCAGTGTGTCTCATATGTTCAGAGACCGTGACGATTATTAAGAGGAAATGGTGCATAGTTACGAAATCATTTCACCTCAGGTTGATAGCAGACCATCTCAAGGTGTCACTTAGAGAGAACCAGGACATTCTGATGTAGCATTTCAAAATTAAAGTCCTTCAAAATCTCATGCATGAGATTTTGAAGGGCTATAATTTTGTATGGTATCGTAACTATGCACCATTTCCTCAAAATCCCATCTGAAGTTAGACAAATTGTCTCATGAATGTGATTTGAAGTTAGCTTATGCATGCGATTTTGAAGAGCTTTAATTTTGAAATGCTACATCAGAATGTCCTGGTTCTCTCTGAGTAACACCTTGAGATGGTCTGCTATCAACCTGTTGTGAAATGATTTTGTAACTATGCACCATTTCCTCTTAATGCAAATTTTTTGAAAGTTTTCAGTTATGTCAGTTATTCTTTAATCCAGCCCTTATTTTACTTGAAATGAGAAGAACATTTATTTATGTATTTCTATGTATTATTTATAATCCATCCAGTTCAATTTGAAAATTGTTAAAATATAATTGATGTGTACTTTCTTTATTTGATTTAACAGTTGTTGACTACACAGAGACGTTACTACTACTAGACTTCTTGAATATATATGGCACTAAATAGCGCAAGTTAGATATTATTGTAATTTTCCGGAACTTTGCACGTGTAGATTTTCTCAATCTGGACCTTTTGGAATTTTAATTGAATACCCCTGCTCTATACTCTATACTATAGTCTACGTCTCACTTCAGTAAATGTTGTAAACATGAATTTATGGTCTCAATCAGTCCTTTCAAGTCTTCTTCATACAACATGACGTTTGTTTGGTCCCGTTTAGAGTAAAATAGACCATAAAGGAGGGTATGCTTTAGGGTGTGGCTACCTTGTCATTGATTATTGGCTTTCACGGCATTGTCCGATCTGGGAGTTGTCCGTGCTCTAATCTTAGAACTTTAACCCTTTAACAGGGTGTTTTCAGATCATAAAAGTTAATTGTAACCTTTTTGGTGGCCTAAAAATATCTTATTCAGCTTTCAGTCACACTCTCGTGTCACTTCAGGTGGCAAAAAAACCCAGATGATGATGGACAAAGAGAAAGAAGGCGATGGCTAAAATGCCAAACTAGATGCTTCAAAACCGTAGTCCACAAACCAATGACATCACGGTGACTACGTTCACTTCCTATAATCAGTTTAAGATTGTAGTGAGTTTTGACAGTTTGGCCGTTTGCCATCACCACAACTGGACCCATGACTGAGAGACAAATAACGCCAGCTATATGAAAGTAATGTGTAACAAGCTTATTATTCAAAAAAACATTAGTAATCAAAAATGGATTAAATTATATAGTTATATGAAAAGATGTGTTTAAATTCAAAACCAGATTCCAGACAAAAAAGTAAAACTCGTAGGGGTTTAATGATAATTTGTAAGTCATGATAACTTCATAACCGGCTTCATCATATTGATAAGTTAGCATCACAGCTCTTGACATTACCCAACACATCTACATAGTGGGTTGTTCCTTTTGCACGCTCACACACTGCAGACAACCACACATGTGGTAACAGAAAAGGGAGGTACATTTAAATGTTGCCATCAAGCGTCAAGCTAGTGAAAATAATGCCTGCTTTTTCCTGAATTGAGGATTTCTGGGATTTTAAACAACTTTGAAAGGTACTAAATTTACTGCATCGTCACGTTGCAGTTTACATCCATGAATGTCCAAAATGTCATCACTTCAAATTAGCATATGGACGCTTCAGTTATGGCCCAACATGTGTTTTGTAAGGTCACCAGATTCTTATCTCTACATCCTTGACTGCAAGTGGACGTTTGTGCCACATTTGAAGAGATTCCCTCAAGGAATTCCTGAGAATGGACGGGCAGACAGACGGACGGACGGACAACTGTAAAAGATAGCAACACAAGCTCCTTGAAGAGGGGGAGGAGGAGTCAAACAGGAGGGGATAGTCTGTTAAACCCTCATCTAAATGGACAAGCTGTACTTTGAGCTGTTTAGTTAGGTAAACTTCTCAGGTACAGTCGATCCAGTCTCAATATGACATGTAAATCCCAGAGGTGGGTGGCAGACTGAGAGGCGGGGGGGATGGGAGCAGTGAGAGGGAAAGTAGTTGTCATGCATTCTTCTCATCTGTTTTTAATAAAAACCCTTCATCCTCAGAGATTCGCTGCACCAGTAATCACCCTTCCTCACTTCCGCTGCTTTCACTTTTTCTCTCCATCTCTCAGTGTTCTCCAAGCAGTGAAGATGTACAGCAGGGACGGCTCATATAATATATGCACATCAAATTTCAGGTTATTCGAGCCGTTTGTGATGAGATTATTGCCTTAAAGATACATTTAAAGATACATAAACAAAACTGTCACTGACACTACTTTTTCTTCTCAACTCTCCAAATACTCTCTACCAACTGACACCTGATGAATAAAAGAAATTATCCATAAGCTGTTGTAAAAGTTACAAATATCTGCACAACCTGTAATCTAAGGGCCTTTTCACACCACATCTAGTGGTGAGGTTGCAGATTGCATCTAACACCCCTCTGCTCAACATTCCCTTTCCAAGCACGTCGAAGAACTACAATGGCCTTCAGGTAATGAAAAAAAAACAAAGGCCCTATCTAGAGCCAGCGTTTGGTTTGTCCATTCTGGGCTACTGTTGAAACATGGGCCTGTCTCAGTGAGGAGGAACCGCTCCATATGTAGATATAAACGGCTATATAAATGTCTCATTCTAAGGTAACTTAGGTTCTTAGTTTCAGGCAATTATACAATAATGAAAACATAGATACAAATATTATATTCCATTTCTCCCAATAAATCCCCGTCAATTTTACACACTGCTCCTTTGAGGTTATTAAGGAAAAATGTAAAAAGGGCCCTAGCATATAGTTTTCAAGCATAGGGCAGCCTACCTATACTGTCTAGTTAAAACTCAATTCAAGGTCCATTTATTTGCTTGGTCCGGCACTTTCAACTCCATCATGTCTTCATCACCAGATGAAATTTCTCAGACAGTCAGTTCCATGTTTGGTTCCATGCACAGCGGTGCTACATGGATTAACAACAACAACAACAACAAAAAAACTGTAAATTAAATTTTGAAGTTAGATCACCACATGCTTGTTGCAAACTGCTGCGCCTTGCCGCACTCACCTGCACCTCCCCTTTCTTCTCTCCTTCTACTCTCTGTCCTTTCTGTCACTCTCTCTCTCTCCACTCGTTCGCTGTCTCTCCTGCGGTATGAAAACTTTATTGGATGCCGGCAGAGCCCTTGAGGGGAAACACTTTAAATGTCTCTACAATTATACTTCTAATAATGGCTTCACACACACACACACACACACACACACACTGACACATCCATGCAGCCGGGGGCTGACAGTGACACAAAGGAAGTGGAAGTTACTCTGTCAGTCAGTAAGGCTATTAATCCCTGTCACCTGAAGCTGTGAATGTGTGTGTGTGTGTGTGTGCGCGTGTGTATTTGTGTGCCAATGGGAGCCAACAGTTGGCAGGAAACAGCTGTGCGAGTGTGTGTGTGTGTGTGTGTGTTTATGTCCTGACCTAGACAATCTGTAGCTGGAAAACAGTAGGGAGCGGTTTAGTCAGCACGTCACCTCGGATTTAACTTCCACCCGTTGTTTGTGTGTGTGAGAGAGCCTTTCCGTCCGTCCGTCCGTCTGTCCATTTGTTCATCCATCCCTCCATCTACCCGTCTATCCATCTATCTAGATAGGTATCTATACAGCTGTTAACACTTAACACATTATTGAGAGGACTCAGTCAAATAGCAAAGGCTAAAGTCAAAGTGATCATGCCCGCAGCTGTCTCTTCATATACAGTAATTCAGCCTCTTCATCACCTCGGCATTGATTCCTTGCTCAGACAGAAAATTCAAAAAATTGAGCGACTGCAGCGTCTTTGAAGCGGCTCTAATGAACGTCCAAATTTCATCTCCCACACTAAAGAGGCACAAATAAATGTGCTGCCTCATCAAAAAGCTGTGAAAAAACTCTCTTCAAAGCTGGAAATTGTTGTCCTCTTAAACCACGATTCCTCACGTGTTCCTCATGTAGCCTCAGCTTCTCTTACTAGCTTCTGAAGCAAAATAGGTTTTCTCTTTAAAGGTTTCACCAGTCTCTTTGAAAAAGAATAAAACATGTTCCACAAGCTTTCCTCCCACATTCTGAGCTAAATTGGCACCTGCTACTGTACTGAATAGTTACATTTTAAAACCTCGTCATTCCAAGATAGATAGCATCATGGTTGTTGTTGTTTTTTTTTTCTTGCATTTTGGGCTGCTTCTGCGATCTTGGGCAGATGGCAAAATTTAAGTCATGTTCCTGAAACCATAAATGTGTCTCAAGACAGCTTAGTTGCCTGAGAGTATATTTTTGTGTTTTTATTTTTTGGCTGAGTGGGGTTTAAGATTAACCTCTGTTTGCAGTCTTAGTGATAATAGGCTAACCATATCTCAGAACGATCTCTTTCCTAAAAGAGAAGGATGACATGTATATAAATCTCCTCACTGGATATAGATTTATTCGCTTTCTTGCCAAGAGTTAGACAAGAGGACAACTCTCCACTAGTATCCACTAATTATGAATTGGAACCAGCAGCCAGTTAGTTTAGCGTAAAGACAAAGGCAGGAAAAGCTTTTATTGCTCTGTTTGAAGACAACAAAACCAACCTACCAGCACCTCTAAAGGTCTAATTAACACGTTTTTTATACAGTTAAGCTAGCTGCGTATTTATGCTAAGCTAACCAGTTGGGGTCTAGCTACATATTAACAGATATGACAGTAGTATCAATCTTGGCAAGAAAGCAAAAAGGCACATTTCCCAAAATGTTTGGGTGTTTTCCGTACAGTGAATACCTCAAGCTCCCAAAAGTTGAATGAGATAATACTTTGACTGCTGTCTTTTCTTTGTAAGCTGCTGAAGCCATGAGTACAGAAACAGAACAAAATCAGCAACGGATGTGTTGCGTGTGGACATTACTCGACTAATTGTCTTTTACACAAGCATATTTCTAAACTATTCCTTTAATGAAATATTTGATTATTACACCAAAAACATCTAAAAAATATAACAGCATTGTTATGTAGTTATATCATTATTATTATCATGGTTATTATTATAATTTTGTATTGTAATAATGTATCTATTTATTCACGACAGAATTCACTAACATATCCTGGAGGTATGGTAGATGGTAGAGGATGGCATGATCAATCCCAGTTTGGATTCCAAACAACAAAACTCTACTTGAGTAGAATTCTCTGTTTCTTCAGTCCTGATGGACATAAAGGAAGAGATGCTCTCTCCCACTTTGTCTCAGTTATCTCGAGTTCTCCTCTTACTATCTTTCCTCAACTCTCTCTTCACCTGCTTCCACATTTCTCCCTGCCAGACCCTCCGTGGTTTCCTTCCCATCTTTCTCCATTGCTCCTCCACTACCCTCACCGCTTGTCCTCTGTCTTGGTTATTTTGTTTTTTTTTGGATCATCATTACGCTGACCTTCTGCCTCGCCCTTCTTTCCTGCCTCCGTCCTTCTCTCCCCTGTGTTTGATGAGGAGAATGAGAGGAAAGAAAGAGCTTGCACCCTGACGCGAAAGATGCCAAATGTCTGGGTCACTCACATACAGAGAGCCCACCGCTGTGTGTGAGGGTCTGTGTGTATGTGTGTGTGTGAGTGACAGTGGAACAGTAGGGAACTCGAACGAGGGAGTTGAAGTGTTTTTGTTAAACCTTCAAATGCATGCCTACACACACGGACACGTGCAGACACACACATACGCGGTGTTGTATAACGGTATGAAAGCAGGGCCAACATCATGCTGCGTGAATCGTGGGTTCTGAGAGATGTGATCTTTCACAAGTCTCTTTTTCACTTTGGCTTACAGAAGCACTTCAGTCTCGAATACTGAAATGCAACCAGACAGTGCTGTTTGTTATTGAGATGGTCGGCCCAACATGCTGTTTCTCAAACAGGATACTATAAAAATACGACGCTGTTGGAGTCCACTAAATGCCCCATCCAGTGAAATGGTTTTACACTTGTGGCGCTATCCTTGATTTTATATTCAGTCATTGTGCGTGCGTGCATCTGTCCGTCTGTCCATCCACAACGTATCTAGCATACTACTGGACCCATCAGCCTAATATGTGTTGTGCTCATTTATGAACGCTCAATGATCTCTCGTTGTTGGGGTGATTCACACCTTCTGAAAAAACAATTTTTATTGTTTTATAACGTCATTGACTACTACTGACTCCTTTTAACTGGCCGTTGGGGCCACAAGTGATCAAGAACTGCTTCAGTCTGGAATCTTGTTTAGATGAGGGATCAGGAAGTGTTCCGGTCCAGAATTACATGCCTAGATAAGCCAGAAACGTCGGTCCAGTGGTATTCCTGATCAATTTTCCCATCAACACTGATGCATTTGATCGTTGTTGCAGTGTCTTGCTTCCCAGCTGCTGGCCAAAAGTGAAAGAAGAATCTGTCGGATTACAAAGCGGTCTTTGGACAGAGCCAGAGAGCAGCACTACGCCTCGGGTTGCAAAATAAAATAAATTGAATAACTATATTTATTTGGAGCCTTTTTTTTTAGTGTGCATCGACCTTGTGTTTATGTAGTGTATTGTGGAAAAAAATAGACCTGAAATGTAAAACACCTCAGGTCTGTGAGACGCAGCTGAGAAGGTGTGCCTGCACTCAAGTGAGAGCATGTTTGCTGCTGTCTCAGTTCATTTCAGAGTGGATGATGTGCTACATTTGTGTAACATGTAACATTCAAGGGCCCCACTGTTTTCTAGAGATTATTTTTAGGCCTTTTCCATGACATTTTCAGGATGATCTAGCTGGTATGACAGATGACAGTATGACAGATCTCTGTGGAAGTCTGATTTGAAAGACATGCAGTCTATAACTTATCTCTGAATTCATCTCTTACCTGATGACAAATTGATCATAGAATACTATAATAATAAAAACTACCACCATTACCAGCCAGCAGTGACTAATCATTACATTTGAAGGATAATGAATCTTACGTTATTCAGAGTTTCGGTCACTTAAGTAATGTCATCCAACCAGCATGTGCCGTGACTTAGGAGGTGTGTCAACAGTGACTTAACCCTTTCTGATGGCAATGGGGTAGTTTATTCTAAACGAGAGGAAAATAGGCGAATGTTCAAATGAGTTACCAGGACAACATACGATTTTTCAGGACTTTTGACCTTTCCTCTCATTTTCCATGTGTTTTACATGACTGTAAAATGTGTAAGATTTTCCAGGACGCCTGGGAAGCCTGAGCATTGTCATTGTGAGCATGTTCAATGTTCATGTTTGTATGATATCTTATGATTTATAGTTATTTCTCAATTTGCTTGCATTCTCCTATGAATGTCTTTGGACCCACCCATCCACATCGACCTCCTTCCTACGCAGTGTTTTGTCGTTCTTCATACTTTTAAATTCACAATTACATGGATTACATTAGGCTGTTCTCATTCAGCGTTCGTAGCTATCCCTGACAAAATGAATGCGCAGTAGTTCATAGATCAAGTGGTATGTAATAGACATAATCCTAAATGAGTAGGTATAAAGAATGCAAAAACTCGCAGACGGTGGGTGGGAGGATGAGGTGGATGGGTAAAAAAAAAACTGGTCAACTGGTCTTTCACCATTGAGACCGTTGTTCGTGCCCCGTGTAAAACGGGAAGTCAACGTTTGTTTGTTTGTCACATAACCGCTGTACCATAACGCCACTTCCGTAGTGATTTTAACCCAAACCATTATCTTTTTCCTAAATCTAACTAAGTAGTTTTGTTGCCCAAGCCTCACCAAGTATTTCACAATCTTCTCCTAAACCTAAGCAAATCGTTTTGTTGCCTAAACCTAATTAAGTTGTTTCCTGTGAAGACGGAAGTTTATTTTGAAAAGACCGTATGCATGTAACGGGTTGCTGGACTCGTAGGAAAACGCACAAAAAACAAGGACTTCTTACAAATTGTTGTATATACGTTGATTACATACTACTTGATATATATACAGATTACTGCATTACTGTTCGTAGCTATAGCTATAGCATGTTAGCATGCCGGGCATTAGCATTCAGCTCAAAGCACTGCGATGCCTAAGCACAGCTCCACGGAGCCACTAGCTGTAGATTCTTAGTGTAGTTTTAAGGATATAATGCCTAAAAACAGATTCAAACAGGCCAACCCAAATAAGAGCCAATAGACTTCTTCATTCATGCATTAAACATGTGCTGGGGACATCAGTCAGGAAGTGTTGTTTCATTCTCGCTCAGACTCTTTGGACGTTTTCTTCCTCCATCTCTTGCTGCAAGGACAGTTCCTCTTATTGTCTGCAGTGCTAAGTGAGCGATTGCCAAGCAGCTGTTGTCTGTGGAGGACCAGAAACTGTTTCCACACAAACAGCAATTACTCATACACTGACCACTAATAGTCAGCGAGTGCTGGACGGTGTGGGAGCAAGTGCAACACATAGTTTCCACTGCCAACCTATTAACACACAAACACATCGAAGGAAATATAAAAATGTCAATATGCTCTAATTGGCTGCTTTCCTGACATTAATACGCATTGGATTGAGCTGACAACGAAGAAGACAGATACAAAAAAAGAGAGCGCTACGGCAAATGGCTCTGTTGGTAGGTGTCCTTGCATACTAAAGGGAAGGGGTTGTAGATAAATGTTGTTCTCCACACAGCTTGCTTCTCTCATATATCTCTGTTAGTCCACAGCCAGCCATGACTGCGCCAGACAAGGCCAAGCTCTCAGTCCGTGTGCCAAGCGCTATTAGTGTGTGTGTGTGTGTGTGTGTGTGTGTGTGCGCACGCTACTCTCAAATGTTTATGAGAATGGATGAGACGGGTGTGTTTTCTGTCTTTGAGCGTTTGTGGGTAACAGATAACTCATGAGATTTGCCGTTGCCTCTGTGCGTGTCGAGGGTGTTTGTGTGTTCGTTTTTTTTGTCAGTTTGTACGAAGTGTTGTTTAACCCGCAGAATCACGACTTCAAATGCCTGCCCTTCACATTGAGTACTTCTAAGATTCCACTAAAGCGCTGCAAAAGCTGCAGACACTGATTTATAAAATGTAGATGTTTATTTATAGTGGGGTTTTTTTCTTGTAGTTTTCACATCAAAGATGGGTTCTTTTGTGTTTCTGTTTCTGGTCAGTGTCGATGGTGAGAGCGGGCTGAAGTGTGACTCAACATGAAATATGTATCTTACCGATTTTATTTTAATTCTTTCACAACACGACATGTTTTCTTTCATTTGGAGTCCGGTCTGCTTGTATTTACCCTCCAAAGCATTCGTTATATAAACCGCTGAGCTCATTTGTGTCTAATGTTAGCACATAGCAGTTTCTACCTTGAGCACTGATTGAAGCTTTTTACTCTTCAATGCACAGAATGACTCCGGAATGTCAAAATAAGTCAAATGCACCATAGATGCCCTTAGTTCTCTGGGTCTATAGAATGCATCCTGTGCCATAGTGAGAGAAAATATATCGGAGTGTTTCAGTTTGTGTGTGTCTGTGTGTGTGTGTGTGCTGCAGCCAGCCTATTAAATTTAAACACCGTCTTTATGACGGGCTTTGTAAAAACAGAACACTAGCAGGGCCACAATTTACCCCTTCCACTTAGCACTCTATCACGCTATCTCCGTATTTCCCCGCACTCATCCCTCTCTCCTCGTAAATCTATCTCTCGTTCTCTCCACTCAAAAGTCCATTACAGCCTCCTGCCTGCAGCTTTCTCTGTTTGTTATCCGTCCCACTCACATTATCTCTGCCTCTCCCTTCGACTCTCTTCTCGCTCTTCATTATATTGGTAAAATCAGACCTGATGTTCTTTCTCCATCTCTTCTTTGGCTTGTATTCGCCTCACTGCTCGTGTGTCACCGCTGGTCCAGCCACTTCTCTTGCCTCACCTATTTTTGTCCTTATGCAGACAGTCTATACAGATCTTCTCTATTTTTTAAAACTTGCTTTTTTTTCTCCCTTCTATTACCTACAACAGCCCCCCCCCCCCCCCCCCCTTGATTCTCCCCCTTGGCGCCTGCATGCACTTTATCACTTTTGGCAGCGGCAACTTAAAAAAGAAGAGAATTTATGCAAATGCGCGGCTGAAAAATGAGTGTTCACATCCGTCGCCATGTGCAGAGGAAAGTAGCGAAGCGCCTCATTACAATATTTTCTCTTTGTTGTGGATCCGCAGGATAATAATTAAGAATGATTTGTGATGTTGGAACCAAGCCGAGCCTCTTCTCCTCCCAGGAAATTCATCTAATACTTTAGTTACTATATGTGTAGACAGACATTTAGAAAGAGTCGCAACCAGCAATCTGATTGTGGAGCAATTTGACAGCCAGAAACGAGACAACTGGTGAGCTCTGTCAGTGACGGCTGCAATGGGTGTCTGCAGTTGAGAATAATCACACTTTGACATAGGATGTAAGATAATTGATTATTGATTAATAGAATGTTTGCATTTAGACTAGTTTTAAACTGGTTTGGGCTGGTATTATTAAAAAATAGAGCCATCCTTCATCCATCTGCTTCCTGTGAAAATGTTACTCCTCTCGTCTCATCTCGTCTCCTCTCCTCTCCTCTCTCTCCTCTCATCCTGTCTCCTCTCCTCTCATGGCAGCACTTTTCAAGTTCTTGTGGACAGACTCTCCCTGCTCCTCTTCCTCTCCTCTGTGGATTAGCTGTCATCCCTCTGTTTGCTCTTTGTGACTTCTGAATGTGACGCAGCACTGCTGAGGGCGAAATATCAAATTGTCAAGGGTTAAACGTGCAGAGGTCAAAACGAGGATGTGTTCCCTTGACACACATGTACATACCGTATGTTTGCACACAGCCAACACAAGCACAGGCCACACATTAAAAGTATTAACGTGCAGGAAATATAAGGAATGCAGCTTCTTCCATGCAGGAAGAGTGTAAAAATAATATGAATCATATGCCGTGGCTTTTCACCAGATCTCAACCTAATTGAACACCGATGGGAGATTTTGGAGAAATGTGTTCGACAGCACTCTCCACCATCATCAAAACCAAATTAGGGAATATATTTTGTGAGAGTGGGGGTCATCCCACCAACAGAGTTCAAAGAGGGATTTAGAGAATCTATGACACGAAGGTATGCGCGGGACTGTTAATAATCCAGCTCTTAATCCCGCAGGATTTCCGACCACCACCCCGGCTCGCGCAGTGTTCTTACGTCCACACTCACCTGTAAACATTCTGTCATTATATATTATCAGTGTTTTTTGTGTTTTGGTAAAACAGCGCCTCTCCCGGCACCTCAGAATCAGTTCAGGCGGAGAGTGGTACTGCAGCTAGGGAGACGGTGAGAGGCTTCCTAAACAAAAACCCACAAAAAGACAATAAAGTCTGATGAAGTTCTGTGGGAAGTTGATGAGGGAAATGCAGCTAAAATAAGGAAGACACCACAGTATCTGTAAAAGGCACCATGTTGTGTGTCAAATAGGTGTTCGTGAAGCCGCAGGACTGCTTTTCCTTTATGTCCATTTCATGTTAACACGAAACACGTCGGTGCCTGGAGAGAGGAAGGCTGACTACCTGAATAAAATAAAAAAACACATGTTCTTTGGTGGATTATGTTTTTGCCGAAGACATGATTGCACAGCTAAGACCAGGACCATGCAGCCAGCGAGTTGCAAGGTCCTGCTTTAATCTACTTTTCAACTTCCTTTGATGACTCCATACTTCTGGTTAGCGCTAGCTGAATGCCGGGACCCGCAGTTTATTTTTTGTCCACCCCCAGAAAATGAAAAACACCCGTGATTTGCGTTAGGCCCCGGGAGCCTGGCGAAATCCCAATCCCTTTTTTAGTTTTATTTAATCGCACATAAAAAGGAAAATTTAACAAAACAATATTAATAATGACAGAATATGCCAGCGAGGCCACAAGCCCAATGCAGTCCGCTACAGTGAAGCTGTTCTGGAGGCTGGTCTGGTGGTGCAAAATATGGGAGGCTGGAAAGAAGACGTCTCTAACACACATACAGAAGGAGAGACATGCCCCGGTCAAACGGTGACAGTGAAACAGTTGATACGTTTCCATTGAAATTTAGTGCAAATTTTAACAAATTTCCATAGAAATTTGTAAATGAAAATGAGATTAACAGTTAGTGCCACCAGTTCTACAGTCAGGTGCCATTAAACCTTTGCAGATTAAGAGGGCCCAACAAGATGATGTTATCAAAAAAGCGGCATTCCAACCACAAACACACGTCGGAACACATGATGTAAATACAAACATTTAGGTTTGCTTAATTGATTCTTTTGAGGATTGTTACAGTCTCCTCATTGTTCCACACAGCTCTTTTGTCTGCTGCTATGAAAGAGCTTCACATGTTTCATGTACTGTATGTCATCATTTATTCACTTAGTCTGTTTCCATTGCACTTTGTCACATCTTGCTTTAATTGATTCACCTTTTTTTTTTTTTACTTCAGACTTTAAAGTATACTTGGTTTTTCTCATGTGAAAGTGAAAACATGCACAAAAAAACTTGGCGACGGCAATTCACAGGATAAAAGCACTAATGTATGTTGTCGAAGCAATGTTGCTAATGCCTACTTAACACTTATGCCTCACTTGTCAAACCAGCTTCAATGAATACTTCGCTAAATGTTTCATTAATTTGACACACAAGCATTCACCCCTGACAGTCATATTTTGGCAGGTTTGGTATAGACCCCCCCCCCCCCCCCCCCCCCCCTTGTGTTGATTTTCCCCATAACTTGTAACCTATCTGTATCTCACATAATAATACAATAAAGTGATATTTGAAATCTTTACTCCTTTCATTTCTTTTAAATCTTGTATTCTTATTCAGTATCTTCATCCTATTCACACATGTTTCTGTGTCAATAATATGGAGGGAGCTACAACTGCATTTAACTGAGCCTAGAAAGAGACAAAGAGAGAAGTAAACACACAAAGAAAAACTGCTGTAAAATGTCAGCCCACGCAAACAAATACCCCCCCCCCCCCGGGCCAGTCACTGACAAATATGTTACCCTGCTCCACTTGTGATTGCACCAGCACTATTGGGCCAATCAGTGGAAGCACGCAGCAGTGAGATGCTTTAATCTATTAGAACAACGTGTGGACTCACAGACCGTTAATGCAGCACTGAAACACATTATGACTTGGTAGCACAATACACGCATGGGTTGTTTTAAGATGCTGTGTGATGAACAGAGATTGACCTTGTTCCATTTAGTCTTTATTTTGCATGTTGTAACTCCACTTTTCATCGTTTTAAAGGTCAGTTTTTACCTCCATTAGGACTGCCTCTAAACTCTCACTGATTAAGATGTAAAGTTTGAGTGACCACACACACACACACACCTAGAGATATGTGTGGCTGCCTGCTTGCATTCATTAATAAAGAGAATGACCGGGAGTGAGGCAGGAGGTATAGAGAGGGACAGACAGGACAGGACAGCACAGACAGGAAGGAAAAATAATAGCCAATTTAGCCTTGTCGTCTTAAAGCTACACCTTGGCATTTTAAATTTTGTCTGGTTATTTTTCTTCACCAGACACTTGTCATATAGAGTGTGGGGAAAAAAATTCACTCTCCCAAAAAAATGGCTTGTTAGCATCAGTAAAATGCCACATTCAACCAAAGGGGCACAGTAAGCGATCCCTTTAAAATTCCTTAAAAAAAAGGTGTGTGTGTGTGTGTGTGTGTGTGTGTGTGTGTGTGTGTGTGTGTGTGTGGGGGGGGGGGGGGGGGGGGGGGGTTGAGGAGAGGAGAGGAGGTCACTGGATGTGTCCACACTCCATTTTTATTCCGCCGCTGCTCGGTGTCTGCTGTGACAGAAGACGATAATGAGGGGAGAGGAAGGGAGGTATCAGAGGGATGATGATGAGGAAGGAAGGGGGTAAAAAAAAAAAAAAAGTAGAAAGAGAAAATTATCCGAATCAGGAGGCACATTTTATAAGAAATGCGAGGAAACTGTACGTAAGGGAAATATGAGGATTCAAAACTTTTTTTTTTACAGGTCAAGGATGGCAGAAGGAGGCTCAAGGAAATGAAATGCAGGCAGCGGTGGTTCCTCACAATGGGAGACGTAAGGGTTTGTGTTTCAGATGTGTGTGTGTGTGTGTGTGTGTCATGTCTGCAAGGTACATCTTGGTGTCCTCACCTGTTTGTGTGTGTGTGTGTGTGTGTGTGTGTGTGTGTGTGTGTGTGATGCTGAATTCAATACCTCTTGAATGTGTGTGCACGGAATGTCTGTTGCATGCTGTATGTTGGAACACATTTGTGTGTGTGTGTGTGTGTTTGTGTGTCACCTTTTTACGCAACCCAGCATTTCAATTAAAGACTGAAAGCAGCCCTTTGTTTGGCTGTGCTGTTGAGGAGAGAGAAAGAAAGTGCAAAGCGTATTACTCTTCAAACATTCAGTGGGAACAAAAGGTGGGGATTCATTTTCGTGTCTGTCTGCCTCGCATGAAGGACAAACTCTTTTCATTGGTGTTTGGAGGACACACACACACACACACACACACACACACACACACACCTACACTCATTCGAGCATAAACTCTTCCACACTTATGCCAGTTCCTTCTATCCGGTCGCACACATGCACATGTACAGTATACACACAGTAGGTGGTCTGTATATATAGTGTCTATAGGGTGCATCCAGTTATGATGATGAATGTGAAGCAGGGCCTTCTGTCTCCGTGGTGAATCTGCATGCTGCGGCTAAACTAATAACGAAGGCTGCAAACTCTATTTTACGTAAGGAAGTATTGGAACATCTTTTTTTTTTACAATTCTCTGGTTATGAAAGACTTTTACAAAAAAGTCTCTTGCTCATGCTGATACACTTATCCTCTAATGTCGTACTTAAAGTTCAGAGTTTCAGCCAACAGTGCAGCCAGGAGCAGTGGCAATGGATTTTTATTAATAATTAATAATAAACAAGTTATTTGTCTTCAAGTTCGTCAAGGTTTGTCTGACTCTTCATGATTCATAATTTGTCTTCATAATCTAACTCTTCTTCACTTCCCTGGAGTCAACGATCAGGCCACTGCGCTATACTTTCACAAAAGAACTACGACGTCAACCTCATGGCTAGATTAGGGCAAAAGTCAGCGTTTCACCAAAGTTACCCCAGGCTTCATCGTCTGGGGATCATGTGACTCACAATAGAAGGCAACATGTGAGAGACGTCTCACGACAAAAGGTGAGCATAAGAAAATCCCTTCAGTTCCTCAGAGAAGTATAACAGTTTTTTAGATTCATAGTACCTTGATGAAACTTCCATCTATGGATTTATAAAGCATCTAACACCAGTGGTGTGAACTTACAACCTCAGCTCCACAAATGGAGGCATGTATCTTTACCTGACTGTTTGGGCGTAGACTACTTCATTTGTCCTCTTCAAGGAGAAAGTGTGAGCGGAATCTGAGCTGGTGCAACAAGTGGACCAAAACATCAACAACATTACACGTCAAGTTTCATATAAACTCCCGGTTCATGACATAAATGTCTGTTTATTTCACTTACTGCCAACTGTGTGATGTTGTGACAGAAGTATGGATGGATTGGGAATGAAAGAGGCAGAGGGTGTCGAGACTGGGAGGAGAAAATCAAAGGGGTAATCCAACCATGGCTATAACCAAACTGATTCCCATAAATTGTTTGTGATTTCAAACGGCGCTCTGCGGCCCTGGTGAGGCTCTGACGCATGCACTCCTCACAGTTCGAAGCTCGTATTAGTGAAGATCAGGAAATTCATGCGCATAAAACTTTTCTGATACTTTTGTAATCGCTGTGGCGTCAAAAAAACGCTACAGTTTAAGTCAGCACAGCTCTATTCATTTTGGTGTCTTCAAGGGCCTTTTATCCAAAGAATTTAACTCCAGTAAGTGACACCCTGTCACTGGGTTCACCATGTGAGCGTTCGTTTGTTCATTTTCATCCATCTTTGTGATCTGGAGGTGTCAGTAACGCTTCTTGACTTCATTTAACACTGTCGTCTGTCTCACTTTTCTTGGAGTCAGGACGGATCGTGTGGGTGTGGGAGCAAAAACACAAATATTTCTAAATCAGTGGGTCATGTAATGCAAGGTGGTTTTGTCACTCAGAACCAGAACTATAGGTTGTGACAGAACTTGTTTTCCAAAATGAATTTCAGCCAAATAATGTTGCTTTAAGTTGTTTCGTTGAAATGACTATTTAACCAATATACTCAAAATCTAACAAAACTACAACAAAAAGTGTGGGAAGCGCTGTTTCCAGCAAAGCCCCACATCTTTACGGTTGCATGGTACATGTGTGCTGAACTCAGAACATATAGGAACCAATGTGTTTTAAACAGTGGCGGAGGTAATCCGCTGACAAAATGGAAAACCGAGCCCCTTACTCCCAAGGAGTCTTTTTGCTCAGCCGCTGTTCCTGGATCCTGTCAGTCAGGCCATTAAATGTGCAAGGAAAGTAAACACGGGGCAGCTTCACCATAGTAATACAGTTGGCAGCCACATAAGAGAAGTCCTGCACATTAAAATCTCCATAAAGCTTTGTTCATTTGTTCATTCATTTATCAGCTCTAATTTATAAAAATGTGGAGAATGAAATATTTGTTAAAACTGAATAGAGCATTTTGTTATTTTTGCCATAAAATTTAGCAGTTGCTAATTTTACTTATTCTAAAGTGGCTTTTTTAATTGTTTTGATTTAGCTTATTGTCTCATGAGCTCATGAGGTAAATCAATGAAGTGACATGTGTTTCAGTCAAATGATCAGGCTTGGGTGAGTTTCTATTATGTTGTTTGAAGGTACTAAATTCAAAACTCTCAGCTTCTCGCAGCGGCTTAGCCAGAGGTTGATTTATCTAAAAAGAAAAGAATAATCCACTGACTTACAGACTTCTCTTCCCCAATGTAGTTTGATGGGAAAAAGTCCTTTTGGGTCTATGACAAAAGGACATTTTAAATTCAACTCTTTGGCCACTATGCAAAATTTGCTTAAAAGCCTAACACCTGGGGGTTTGGAGGAAGCAGCTTGCAGCTAACGGTGCTAACAGCGCTAACAGAGCTATCAGTGTCATCGGTCGGCTGTAACCGCCTTATGAGCACAGTGCAGAGATCGCCAGACATGAGCTAGCCAGTGGGGAACGCTCACATGCATTAACATGTACTAAAAGGCATAAGATGGCCGGCACGGCTATTTCAACAAAGCACAAAGAAGCTTGGATAACACTTAACACAGAGGTAGAGTGAGTTCATTCTCTGCTCGGGTGGATATTACTTCACTATATCTATAAAAGGTTGTTTGCTGCTGTATTAATGCTCTGAATATTGTATCGAGAACTTTTACAATATTGCTATGTTTTACGTTCCAAAAACAAGGATCTTCAATTGACGGTTTATATGTGAATATAATGTCAGCAGTTAATTGATTCTAATGTAAATCTCCACACCTCCATACCTCTCTTATACTATGTACAGCAGCTGACCTTGCACATATCTTGCATAAAATGCCAATTTCAATAGTTGAGAACTGTTACGGTGAAGAACTTGCATTCATATCAATGGAAACAAGTGAAGTGTGAAGTCTTGTCCCATTCAGCGGCGGCGCCCTCGCAGACCCTGACGACGCCGACCAATTCAGACACGTCGTTCTTTGTATAGCTGAAGTCAGTGGAGGCTCAGACATAGCCGTGTTCCCACTGCAAGACTCGACTCACTTCAGGTACAAGGTCCTTTTCTCCAAGTGAGTGTTTCCACTGCAGATAGTTCCTCATGGATGTGCACGGGCTGGATTATCAGCTGATCACCTTGATCGTGTAAAACTGGCATCTTCAACGGGACACTTGCCGACTCATTTAAACAGCAATCGAATAGAGGAGCGTCTGCACTTTGCCAATTGCACGGCATGGTGTGTTCGGCATAGTTTTGTGAGCTGCCATCTTCTTTAAAAATTGCGGCCGCTAGTAATGAAGCGCTAGCGTAAGTTCAGACAGGAAGACTATCCCCTCATGCTTAGGCTTAAAGGCCTTTCTCCATACGGCTCTCCCACTAGCAGCACATACTGTATACCGGCTGTCACCGTCAGAAGTGTCATAGACTCTATCAGCTGTTTGACAGCCGGGTCGCCCTCAGCCAATAGCGCTCAGGTACACCCTCTTCGTCAGCCTATCAGCGTGCTGCTGTCTCCTTTTAAATGTGCTGCATCCCCGCCGCCAGCATCTGCTGCTGTTTCATGCGACCCTCCTCCTCCCCAGCACCATCCGTCTTCGCCGATTCAGCACTCCATCACCATCTCCAGCCAACTCCAGCTGATTCTCCAGCCACCACCACCAGTGTCTGGACTCCTCGGGGGCATTTATATTGTTGCCGCTCAGGGCAATCACAACTCGATCACAAATCTCCTCGGCGAGTTCAAGCACCAAATCATTTCTGTGTAACTCATTAACGCATCATTCCGTCATAATAAAATGTTAACTACTAATCAGTCACTTGTCTCTCCTGATTGAAATGGTAGCTTGGCTATTTTAAATTTGTGCAGGATGGCCCGTGTCCCTGGTGACGATTCTCTCCATCCAATCAGTGGTCTGCAGTGGTTTAACTCCAACTTCTGGTATCAGCTCAGCTCCCTAGGAACCTAAACAGAAGTGGTACCAAAAATGGAATGGTTCTATCAGTACCATCCACAACTATTGCAAATTAAAATGTGTAAAATAACCATTATAATGTGTAATAAACTCAACTGAACGGAACTGGACTGCTTCATGGAAACGCGCAAATAGATTCCGCTGCAGTGAGTAAACTAGTCTCTGCTTGCAATGCTGTATTCAAGGACAACTTTTGCAAAAAAAAAAAATGTAATACGATTTAATTGAAATTACACTGCTCACCCCATGTTGTCCCCTGAGCATTGTGGGTAAACAACCACAACTTGTTGATCTGACGGTGTGGTCAGACTTGGTGGAGCGTTGCTCAGTAAGCCAAGGTGAGGGACCCGGTGGGTGAGCGTGCTTGCCAGAGTGTTGCGATGGTCGTTATGAATCACAAGGAGTGCGGTAATTATTTGTACACTACAGAAGCAAGCTGGTGCAGAAGGCATGATGAATGCTTTACAATAAGACTAAAATAACTGTGGGCTGGAACAATGTGTTCTGCAAATGTATGAGGCTACAGTTCACAAGTGAGAAAGCAGAATGTGCACTCAACACAGGGGGACACTAGGTGGGGACATGAGCTATTGTCTTTAAATGAGCCTTGATGCAGATGATGGATCTTCCAAAGGTTTGAGTTCCTTTACTGCTTTCAAGTAGCCTGTTTGTTTTTTTTATACCAATAATGATCTAAGAAGTGTTTAACTCAATTAAATGTTCTGTTTTCTGTCATCATTTCAAGTGTAGCCTTCAAAGAGTGTCCCATCCTACCACCCTGCCTCAGCTTAGAATCTGTACAGTATAATATCAGCGGGTAAACCATCTACATTCAGTTAAAATAGACCATTTATTGAATTACTTTCACATTACAGATGATCTGAAAACAATAGACACAGTTAGACAAAACAACAAAACAAACATGTTAATGAAGGAGATAAGTAGTAGGCTACTTAGCACTCTTTGTTTGTTTTTCACAAATTACGATAGAATAGAATTAGACCTTGGAAGCTGTTGTATTCACACATGCATCTTGACAAAGCAGAGACTCCAGGGTGAAAGAGTCAAACAATTCCAAAGAAACTATTGCGGTGCATTGATGGGATGTGTAAAAAGAACATAATGAAAAGATCAAATTCCGACTGATACAGACTAGATGTCTGTTAATGTACTCAGATTCCATTTCAATTTGGCAAAAATGCCTTTTTGTATTATGCACAATGACTTTGTCGGCCTGAAGTAACATACAAGACAACATCCATCAAATTGCCACCATATCAGTTATTAAGCATTCCAGGAGCTCAATGAAACCCTGAACTGTGCAACCAAAGTTCTTACATTGCGCAGATGAGAAAATCCCAACCTGTTTTTTTTCATTTTTTTTTTTTAACCTGGCAACATGAAAGAATTTCACCATAACCTGTTTCTGAGAATCTCTGACTGAAACATTTTTTTTGCTTTATAGTTGCAAAATTCTGATTTTAGTTTAAAACTATTTGCTTCTTTGAAAGTGTCAAAGTCTGCGTGTCTCAGTGCCCAGCGGAGGCTGATTCAATTTGGTGTAACTTTTATAATTATGAGCTACTCGTATTTATGCAACCACAACCGTGAAAATAAAACCTCTTTTTCTTTTCTTCCAGGTCAGCTCAGACAAAAAGGGCGAATGAGTTGTTTAGGCAACTTAAACCTTATGCACGTCCTTGACATTACATTTGAGTAAGACTCTAATGTCAGGTTTGGTTAAAAGTTGATAAGTTGTTCAATGTTAAAAATCTTTTATTTCAAACATTTTCATTGTTACTGATTTAGTGTGATTTTTAGAGGTATACAATTTTGAAAAGCCATCATTTTTTAGGTGTGGCTGTTGGTATGTCGGTCTGTCACTTTAGCACCGAAATATCTCTATAACTATTGGATAGATCGCAAATATGGTACACATATACAGTACTTGGTGACCAGAGGATGAACCCTATTGGCTTTGGGGATCTCCTGACTTCAAAGTTTTCACTTCTCCAGTGGAGAAAACTATTGTCCACCATGAGGTTGACATTGTTGGGTCTAGGTGAAATGTCTTAACGCATTCATGTTCATGTATTTATTTTGGGGATCCCTTGACTTTTCACCTAGCACAATTATGACATCATGAGTAAAATTAAGCCTAACAATGCTACAGTGTAAATATACACTGTTACCATTGAAAGCCCTGCATTAAAGTTAAGTCAATGCACAAAAAATGTTCATCAGAAAGTACTAAGAGTATGAGCATTCATAATGGAGAATGGCCCATTTCAGAATCATGTATATTATTCCAATTGAATTATAATAACTAATAATAGTATTCATGTTTTCATCACTTAAATGTAAATAATAACTGTTAACAACTTAAATTCCAGCGACTACTGTTGGTCTTAGAAACATACAGCACCACCATGGCCTAAACAACAAAACATCTTCAGTGTACTTCAGTTGGTTTATGTGTTTTTATGAAGGAAGGGCCATGCAGTCGAATGAATGGGCATATTTACGGTGGAATCTAGACACGCCATGTCAGGAAACAGGAGGAGGAGGGGTGGACTCCCAGCAGCTGGAAGTTGGCTTGGAACTGACTGGCAGCCGGCAGGGAGGGGAAATTCTAGGTGGCTGCATCTGTAGTCTAAAGGCACCTTGAGAAAAATGTTTTACTGTCACCTACTGTTAGACTTAGAGTCAGAAGCATGTCTGTAGAGTTAATTGTGGCCCGACAAAATGATAATTGGCTGCTACTTTTAAACACTGATGAAGACCCCAGTAGACACAGCAAGTGAAACCATGTTGAGAATATGAATCTGAAGGGAGGAGATGAAAGTGAGAAAAAAAGAGAATGGTAAGAGTTTGAAAAAGACTAAAAGAGGAGTCCATTGGAAAAAGAGAAGCGTGCAGCATGTGTGTCACTACCCACAAAACACTGCGACTGTGAAAAACAAACACACACAAACAAAATGCATCCTGAAAAACCCAGCACCAACTAGCCAAACTAAAATATATTTGTGGACTACTGAACATCATCCTCACATCCAACTAGCTACGAGCAAAATGATCTGTATTTTGAATATTCTGAGCAGGAGTGTAATGTATATTTTGCACAACAGAAAAGGCAAGAGCCTCTGCAGGATGGTCAGCTAATTAAACGACGGCTTGGCCGTTGATGCTGTTCAATTATGAATGAGAGCGATGGGGTGAAGAGGGCAGCACAATCAATGGGAGGGAGGGTTGTTGGGATGGATGGAGGGACACTGCAAAGGCGGGATGAAAGGGATAAGCAAGACGGGAGGAAGGAAGGATTGAAAGAGAGGAGTGAATAAAGGATGAAGGGTGAGAAGAAATCAAAGAAGAGAGAACAAGTTTTAAATCAGAGACCAGAGAAGACTGGAAGAAAAAGAGACAAAGAAAGAGAAAGAGACCATTCTCTTCAAACAAACGCAGGCGGGGGTTCACACTTGATGTTGAGGCTGTGTTTAGCTGCTTTGTAGTAGACAGGTCTAATTTAGTGTCAGTCTGTCTGAAACATGGCCTTTCGGCGACACGGCACCCAGTGTTTGTTTTGGTCTATCTGACAGCCAGAGGCACCTCTCTTTATCTCTCTCACTCTCTCTTTTTCACTGTCTCTCTTGTCACATCTTTGTCCAGATATAACTTGTTTCTCTCTGCTGCCGTCCCCTGCTTCTCACCTGTCGTTTTTTAAGGCACAGGCTTACCGCGGCGGCAGCCCGGGGCCAAATGACGTAGAAATTCACCAAGCTTGACTTTGTTTGACGCTCGTTAAGAGGAAGTTCTCCTTTGACACTCTATCTCCCTCTGTGTGTGTGTGAGATGGAGACAGTTGGTGCATTGTGTGTATGCAATTTAAGTAAGTTTGTAAAATCTATGTATACTGTAGCGCTTTTCAAAGACTTAGGTTACAAAGGGCTTGACAAGGGCCTTTTACAACATAGAAGAAATAAATCCTACAAGATGAGGTGATATTAAATTAAGCATGGCTGATGTTTGTGTAGGTTGAACGGGGCAATAATTGAGTCTTGATGGTGCTTGGGGGAGGGCCTTGAAAAAGCGGTAGTCTTTAATGCGGCCTTTCACTGAGACCCGTTCCCTTAGCTTACGGTTAAAGTTCAGTTAAACACAAGGCGTACACAGACAGCTGCAGACACCACGGACGTGAAGTAGTTTTCTTTATACTGTCCGCTTGGAGGACGCGTTCCACACATGCACAGCTTTTCGCTACAGTGCAGATTTAGCGTTGTGACTGTGTAGAATGTCTGTAGAGAGCCTTCGCATACACCCTTGAAATTTATGTTGAACGGACCCGAGCAGACCCGAGCGTACTTGGAAGATTGGAAGATATTTCTTCCGCTTGACTACAGCAGGCCTTTCAAGAATTGTTGGCCATTTGGGGACACCCTCACTTGATTTAAGGCCCCTTCAGTAACTTTTTTCGAAATATGATTACCACCTCACAGTTGTATGCCACCGCCAACCAGTAATGTTGCCTAAATGTAATAACTTCATTATTTTATCCTATGAAACATTTAATTAGCATATGAATTCTTGAGTTAAGTGTTTTGTGAGGTCACAGTAACCTATGACCACCAAATTACAATCACTTCATCATTGCGTGCCAGTGGACGTTTGTGCCAAATTTGAAGAAATTAGCTCAAGGTGTTCTTGAGATATGTTCACGAGAATGGGATGGATGTGAGGTCACAGTGACCTTGACCTTTGACCTCCTAAATCTAATCAGTACGCATGCACTGACGGGTGAACAACCTGAAAAATGAATTCCTCTGGCCACGGCTGTCACAGGCGCCTACTGACAAATCTACTGACTGTGATTCCTTTCCCTTGTAGAGAGTCGTCAGGATTTCTCAGTGAATGTGCTCTACGGCTCTCTGTGCTGACTTCGCTCAGTGAGCAGCAACACATTGAGTCGACCAATCATCGGCCATACAGAAATGTGAATGAGCGGAGAATGTGCCCCTAACGAGTAGCAATGCACCAGCAGCCAATCGAAACCTGCCGAGGTTTCAGCTGATTGGCTGCTGGTGCATTGCTACTCGTTAGGGGCACATTCTCCGCTCATTCACATTTCTGTATGGCTGATGATTGGTCGACTCAATGTGTTGTGGTCAGTCTCATAGTTCCAATTTATTCATATTTACACACGTGTGCCACATGACCTCAACCACAACCTGCCACACACATGCGCAGGACAGTTACTAAACACAAGTCCATCATGAATGTTCATTGAGATCTACTTTAATTAGCTATTCGCAGCCATGTCACACACAGATATTGAGCTACACCTACAAACTCACTTGGACATCAAATGTTTGCTGTTATAAGAGAGAGAGAGAGCTGAATACACAACTATTGTTAGCAGATTTGATCAGCGTTAGGTAGCGTAAGCTAAAGCTTGATTGAAAACTCCCTCCTCCGTTGACTTTATA
>NW_027176761.1:88226-215726 GCF_023349555.1 Cebidichthys violaceus
TTATACACATTTCTGAAAAAGCATATTTTGCCTCCATCTTTCAGTCAGAATTTAACATACACAGTCAATGGTCATAGGATACATTAATGCAGAGGAAAGCCCCTTTTTCCAACAGACAACATGGATCACCAGCTTTGAATGTTATCAGCCGATTGAATGGGCGTTACCAGCAGTTATCAACCTCATGGATATGTGTTAGAAGGGGCCTGCTATTCCTATTCAGAAGGCCGTTATCATCTATTCACAGGTTGATCTCCGATACGTTCACAAGAAGTCAGCTGACGTAGTATAAGGAGTGTCATAGTCTGCATATAGGGAGGCGATTGGGGTGGATGGATGGGCGAAACAGACTTTCACACGGGAATCCACTGTTCAGGTCACTTACTTCAACTACGTATGAAACTTTACGTACGTACATAACAAACATACTTATTTTAACCCAAACCATGATCTATTCCTAAACCTAAAAAACTAGTTTGTTTTTCAATTCACAATGTTAACCACGTGTTTAATGCTGCGATGGTTTCACTTTTACTGTCACAATGCGCAGGACTTTCTAGTCTGGCCTGTCTGAAGCATTAGAACGGTAGTGATAACTGAACATTTAAAAGGCAGATAACATTTGAAACAGGTGCCTGGATACACTTTTCAAAAGAGCTTTGAATGTGAAAGCAGTGCGGACCTCTTTGATTTTCAGCCAACTACATTTGCTTCGCTTTACAAGCCACATCCATTTCCACTCTGGAGATGGACATTTTATCAAGGCCAAAATTATAGAGAATTATATAACTGTACTTGTTGATCATACTGGACTTGCACTTCACCTAACGCATAATTCTCGCCATATCTATCGCTTTACATCCACCTTTACAAAATGACAATACAGCGTATAAAGGGGAAACGTATCAAAGAAGACAGCGAGGGAAGCAGGAAGCCACAAGACAGTCAGAGTGACACATTGATAGACAGAGAGGCAGGCAGAGAAGAAGGCACGGAAACAGAGGAGGTCACATATGCTCACTTCCATAGACATAAGCCCTGATTAAATTGAGTGTGTAGTAGCTGGCTGCTCTTCAGATGCGTGTGTGTGTGTGTGTGCGCGGGCGGGAGTGTGAGTCCTGTAATATTGTCTGCAGTCCCATGGGCTGTAGCTGAGCAAACTCAATCAACTCCCACTCACCTTTGTGGCCCTTCCTACACTGTCAGGCCAGGACTGAACACTGGCCCAGCTTCTCCTCTGGCCTGAGAGAGCGAGAGAGTGAGGATGAGAGAGAGCATAGAAGATACGCTGTGTATATGAGTATGCGTTTGTGTGTGTGTGAGAAACTGTGTGTGTGGGCACATGTTCCGGTGTGCCCTTGAAAGAATCAAAAGCCTTTGCAGATTGAATGCAATCAGTATGAGAGACGGAGTGTGTTTAGCTTTCACGTGTATGCGTGTGTGTACGAATGTGTGTGCGCACATATACATACTGTATGTGTTTCCTGTATGAGAACACGTGCAGGTGACATGTCGGCAGCATAAAAGATTAATACACACACACACACACACACACACACATACATTGGCTCAGCCTGTTCTTCATGTTTCATTGCTTTAACTCATCTTTTTTAAATTCATCCAATGGGCAGGTGTGCAAGGGTATAGAAACACACGCATTTGTTAAAACTTTAAATTCCGGCGTCTTTTAGAGGCTGTAGCAGGCTCTGTTTTACAGCTGCAGTGTAGATAGTGGTATATGGAACTAGACAACCTAAGGCATTCATTGTAACGTTAGCTTGTTGGGAAGGAGGCAAAATAACGCTCCTGAATTAGGCTAAATTTTGGTTAGAGAAAAAACTGGCATGGCCATATTCACTGGGGTCACTTGACCTCTCGCCTCAAGATATGTGAATGAAAATGGGTCCAATGGTTCCCACGAATCTCCCCTTTACGAACATGCCCACGTTATGCTATTTCCATGCAGTTTGGGGAAAAAACAAGCAGTTTTTCACTGGTGACTCCAAACAGTCTTGGAATTGCATGAATTGGATATGACTGGAAATAAGCTGAGGCTCTTGTGGCTCCTATGAGCCCATTGTATGTGTGATGGAGCCTCCTTCCTTTACCTCTAGGAAAATGACATTCTCATGAAACTTTACAAGCACAAACAAGAGAACTTGGGCATTCAGAGGATGTTTGGCTTGCTTATAGGTATATTGACACTAAATGGAATTTCTGAGCAGTTTTCAGAACAGAAGTGCTTGTCATCCAAACAAAAATCTAATTATAATAATTTAAGATACCACATTACATCATGAATTTTCTATGGTGTTAAAGTTCCTCTTAATGTGGTATTTCGGAGGGATTTTAGGTCATTTTTATCACTTTTCAAGAAAATCCGCATAACCAATGGTATTACCCAGAAATTGCTGCAACAACTTATGAGACATAATTTAGCATAGGCATGGCAATCATATACTTCTATCATAATGTTCTAAGGGGAATGGAAGAAGGTACACCATCACTCACCTCTGGCCCTGCCTGCACATCTGTCAATCAGCAACATCTGCCATGACAAGCCATTGCCGCAGGAATGGAAGGTCGCCTTGCAGAGGGACAAAACATGTTACTAAGTGATGGGCGGTACCTGCGGAGACAACACCAATCATACAGCAGATCAATCATAATTGACTCATTTCCATATTTTACAAATATTCACAATCATCATTCATTTATGCAAATATGGAGCAGGATATAGCCTCCAGGGAGACTGAGAGGTCAGGACTGAACCTGGACCTGTTGGTAGCTCAGAGATCAAATTAGAGCTTTATTTAGATTTATGCAGATGTTCTCAGTAATGATATACAGCAGGCGCAGCGCCCTTGTGTGTCAGTGAAGACATTAATGCATCTACGACAGGAGCACCGAGACACAGTGTCTCACTGTTAAAATCCTGTGTTAAAAAAACAAGACTGAAGTGTGAGCGTCATTTCTATTGCAACCTTAAGGATTTATATATTCATGTTATTCCTAAATTCGACTCGACAATGACACAGACTCTTACATAGTTTAAAGAATTGGTTCCTGCTTGACTCTATTACATTGTCAGCAGTTGGTCCTACTGTTGAACAAGAACTACTCCAAAACTGCTGAACTTGTAGAGCAATTCGAGAAGTGAAGCCCAAAGCACTTTTATAAAGCCTCTTCACATTCACACTGATTGACATCTTTCTCACATTTTAAGGCAGGATTAAGTACCCTATTCTTATTGGTCCATAGACTTTTGTGACATCACATAATTCTAACCCTAACTTGCATGTAAAACATACATTGTTTGGCAGAAATCAAATTTCAATAGAATTGTCGCTTTCAGTGAATTTGTTCAATCCAATCCAAGTAAATCCAAACATATTTCCAACATCAAGTTTAACTTTGGTAAACAATAATTCAAATTTAGGCCTTGGACCAATAGCAAGTCTTGACAGGCCAAAACGGGAGGAAGCTGTCCTCCACACACCACAAGACACTTTTATTTAACATCCCCTGTCGGGCTATTAACTGCTCCTCAAAAGAGAAGTGGTTTGTAGACAGTCGATGGTACAAATGCGTCTTTTCAATAAACTGTGTGAACTAAATGTCTTGTTAGCATCAGAGCTAGCAAGCTTGTAAATTATCCGTTCGCAAGCTCCCCTCTTTAATAACTCGTCATTAAATGAAATTATGTACAACCCTGAGAACAAGATGCCAGAGGGGGAGTCCATACCTATTGATGAAATACAGTAGAAAGAAGCTGTTTCAGACTGACTAGCGCTACCATGTTCCCATCTGGCAAACATGTTAGCTTAAAATGGTTTACCAACTAGCTCCCTGCAACAAGTCCCTATGCAACCAAGATTCTAGAATAACATACACTATGACACGCAAATTCATTTCACTATGACACTTTGTGTCACCAGGCCTTAACTGAACCCAACTTTAACCTGATTAGAGGTCTTATTAGCCACAGTAATTGGAAACACCCGTCTGGGTGGGAGCAACCCATTGTTCCGAACTCTATCGCTCTGAAAAGGTTGTTCTTACTATGGCGAATGCATGACCCCCACTACACTGCCTCTAATTGAATAATGTAATCCACATTGCCTATTGCTCACTGAAAATATATAAGTAAACAACTGAACTAAGTATTTCCCAGCAGAGGAAATAAGTTACATTACTGATTTCATTACATTAAGCCAACCTCTGTTTCACTTTTCATTAAACTCCTGGGCTGACCCATAAAAGAAAAAAGAAAAAAAAGTACCAGACTATCATTAGGATAGTAACTGAATTTCAAATTGTGATACCATACACTAACTACTCATCACTGGAGAAAGTAATCATATTACTATAACACATACTCGTAATTTGATGTGCCCAACCCTGTTTATGTTTTAATTTAGTAATGAATGATTTTTTTCCTGCAGATGATTTTCTTAACATATTTCCACTATGGCGCTGCCTTTGACATCAGGCTTAATCAGATGACAGACATGTATACAATCTATACAGAAGGGTATTAACATGTATACTACCATGCCCTAAGTAGCCCTGAACAGTAGTGTATAGAGCAGTATGCACCGACTCACAGTGGCTTACATGCATGATATAAAAATGTTTTACTGTGTGTGTGTGTGTGTGTGTGTGTGTGTGTGTGTGTGTGTGTGTGTGTGTGTGTGTGTGTGTGTGTGTGTGTGTGTTTAGATTTGATAGTGCATTGCAGTATGTCAGTCAGCATATAGGGAATGTACACACATGTACAAATGTATATGTAAAAGGATAAGGGAGAGAACAACACACAATTGATGCCTCAAATCCTGCCATAAGCTTCAGATGTGGTTAATTTATTGCAATGTCTATTTAATGCGGTATGTCTTTTGCATGTTTCTTGTTTGTTTTGCATTCACACATGGGTGTGTGCATGCATGTACATATCTTAAAAATGTATATGCGATTTGACATGTGGGAGTGTGTGTGCCTCTATGAGCTTCAGGAGTACTTACTGTCCAAGATATGCCGAAAGGTTATTGGCTTCAAAACAGTTCAATATGTCAAATAAACACACAGCTCGGTGAGCAGCCAGAGAGAGAGAGAGAGAGAGAGAGAGAGAGAGAGAGAGAGAGAGAGAGAGAGCGAGAGAGAGAGAGAGAGAGAGAGAGAGAAGGACAGAGATTAAAAGGAACATGGAACAGAGGCAAACAGAGACAGGGTGAGGAGGGAGTGGGGGGGATCTTTGGACAGAGAGGATAAGGGTAAGAGATAAATGAGAAAGGAAAGAGGAGGGTGACCAGTTTGATGTAATACTCTACATTTAAAACAAATAGATTACATTTTGGTTTTGTGTAACCATAAAGTGACTCATCTCAGTGTCCTTACAAAATAGGCGATAATAGTGCTGGGGGCTTGGTGATGCAACCGCCAATCAGCAAGCTTGTTAGCGCAGTAGCTAAAGGGACAATATGTACGTACAGTTTATCTAAATGAAAAGTCGACGATGGACAAGATAACATGTTACACTAGCCTCTTCCATTTTGGACCGTCCTGCTTTCCGTTTCCTCAAAGGAGAATTTATTTAAGTGTCAAAGTGCACCTACGTTGATCCTGACACCTATGGTGAGCTTGTACTCTTAAGCGAATACATTGATTCGATTGCTGAATTGATTTCAACGTAAATATGTTGCTATTTTAAATGCTGGTGTGACGGGGCCTCAATGCTGATACTTATGATGTATGAGGTTCAAGGTTTCATTTACTGTCCTTGTACAACAGGGTTGCACAGCAAAAAGCAGTTTGTAGTCCCATTTTACGACATAACAAAAACACAAAAAAAGCAAAACTATATTTTATGTGGAGGGTGGAGGATGAATTTAGGATTCTCAAAGCCTGAGGAAAGAAGCTGCTCTGAAATCTGGTGATACCTCTGTATCTCTTGCCAGACGGCAGCAAGGTGAACAGGCTGTGGCTGGGGTGATTTTTTTTAATCATTAACTTCTACGCAGGCACCACCTTTCACCAATATCACTGACGCTCGGGGGATGGATACCAATGATGTTCTGGGCGGTTTTAATCACCTGCTGTAGACATCCAGTTCCTGGTGGATCATTGAAATAATACATCAAATAAATCAGACTTTTCTCCCTGGGCTTAACCTTAACCAGTCCTTATCCAAAAATGGAATGATTAACATAATGTTAATCATTACATTTTTGGATAAGGACTGGTTAAGGTTGTGCTCAGGGTAAGGATTAAGCAAGTAGTGGTTGTGGTTAAGGTAAGGGTCCAGGAAATCAATAAGTCAATGTCCTCTAAAGTGATGGAAACACAGCAGTGTGTGTGGGGTTGTTTGTGTGCGGCTATATGCCTGTGGGTCAGTGTGCCAGAGAGATCAGAGTCTGTGTGACTCACACTGGTGCCTGTCAAGTCTCAGCGACACCCATAATACCACCTGTTTACCATCGCTTTGATAAATGACAGTTTAACACCAAACATGTAAATCAAAACAGAGAGATTAACACTTATCCTGCTCCCAAACACCTATAGTACAAAACAAACAGTTGTTTTCTGTCTTAAGTGAGAAAAAACAAAAGATGCTCTTTAGTCATTTGCAAGAACATGAGATCTTTTCATCTTTTCCAGAAATGGTTATCAGTTATTTGTTACTATTTCAAGAAAACACTACAGATAAAACATTTCAGTGTATTTATTTGACATACTGCTAAGACATTTAGTTTATGTGATAAAACTTGAGTAACAAAATATTGATTTCAAGGTGTTTATTGATCTGATACAGACAAAACATGTATTATGAGGAGGTTAAAGGTATACAGGGAGTCATTCTGGGAGAAAAAGTAAGGTAGATTGTATGAAAGAGACATTGAAAATTGTGTACACACACACACACACACACACACACACACACACACACACACACACACACACACACACACACACACACACACACACACTCTACGCAGCATGTGGAAGCCAGAATCTCATCAACAAATACAGATGAGAAGAATTAAGAAATGACCTTAGCTTTAATAGAGGCAAACAATATAAAGGAGCAAGAAATATGTTGTTGTGTTTGGGTGTGAAGGCTGTATGGAGACTTAATGTATTTCTGTGCATACAATGATGCTTTTAGTGTAGCTTCAGGCATTCTGCTTCTTTCCTTCCTCTGAAACAAAGAAGATGTTATTGTCATCGGGCCAAAGTGTTGTCACTACTGTCAATATTGGGAAGCAAACCAGCAACCTTCCAATAACAAAGGTCGGTTCAAGTCTCTTTTATCTGCTTTAATTGTTGGCAAGAATGTTGTGTGTGTGTGTGTGTGTGTGTGTGTGTGTGTGTGGGTGGGTGAACACACTGTACCTGTCTGTGAAAGCATGCGGAGAAGCATAGGTCATGCACAGGGAGGATGAGTAAACTTCCTAAGTGCATTTTGTGTGTGTATGTTTACCTGAGAGTGTGTGCCTGGGCCAAGGACAGCAGAGCTCATTACAGTAATAGTGTCACTTCGGATAAAAACCTCATTTCCGACTTTTGATGATTTCTAGAGCAGCATGGCTCTGGTGATGAGGATACTTTGACCAAGTACCCTGCAAAACTAATGACATTCCTCAGCTGTACTTGTGTGTAATGTACAAAACATGTTAGCATGCTAAAAAGTATACACGCTTAAAATTAGCATGGCAGCATATGCAGGTGCAAATCATGAAAGTAATGGCGGCGGAATGCCAGTTTGCTTCTTGACTTTCAGGGGCCTGATTATTGTCACACTGTCATGCCTTACTGGGGAGCTTGAATACAACAGAGCCATCATTAATGGTATTGGTTACACCTGTGCTGTTCCAACTATGACAAGTCCAAATGTCTGCTGTGAAAAAGGCCTACACACTCTGATGCAATCCGCCGGCAATCCTGTCCGACATTACTTTCTTGACGAGGTCTAGAGTGAAGATAATGATGATCATATGAAACTAGATGAAAAAAGGCATCCATTGGTTCCAACCACAGTCATGCAAAGGAAGGGGGGGGGGGGGGGGGGGGGGGGCTAAACAACGCTGCAAAGTTAGGCTACATTTTGGCAAGTGAAAAGCTGGTATGGCCACATTTAGAGGAGTTTCTTGACCGCTCACCTCAAAATATACAAATTTACCGACAAAAGTTTTTGAAACCAAAGTGCAGCAAGGATTTTTGAGACATAATTGAACATTGGAATTGCCATATATACTTCCATCATAATGTTCTGAGGCCTTATGCACTCTAAAACTTCCAACATTTGAACAGGTGTGAACAATGTTGCTGCATCTCCACTTCTATGTGGCATATATCGTTGACATGTTGACCCCCCCCCCCCCACTCCGACCTAAAAAAAGAGACTAAATGGGTCTATGTGGGTCTCTTAGGGATAAAATATCATGCTGGGGTTGTCATTATGGTCACACACTAAGGACTATAAATGACTGTATGCTATAATTGCTGTGCTCAGTATCGTATTCATGTTTATTACATATTACAAATAACTGAAATATATTTCACAGGATAACATTGTTTTGGTGATAAAAAAAAATCAGTTTCACCGCCCCTCATTGCTACAGGTGAATGCACAATACGTGCTAAGAATGTGGGCTACATGCATATGGATAGTTATAGAATACAAGTTAGGTAATTCAGTTGTGAGTATCCTAACTGGGGGATATTGAGGGCACAAAATATTGATTTGAAAGAATTAAGCAATTAGAGTGTGTGTAATATTGACAGGTAGGAGCGCACTCAGACTGATGCTGAGTGACCATCTGCTGAAGCTGTTCTCTTCACCCTCATTTTCCAATGATAGCATCTCACTCTCTCGCTGTCCCAATATCTCTGGCTCTCAATTACATATACACACACACACACACACACACACACACACACACACACACACACACACACACACTCTCTCTGATCTTTCACTTCTCTTTTCTGTCGGTCTGTCACATCATCTCTGTGAAAACACAGGCTGCGTAGTGCTAAGAGGAAAAGCACACGGTAGATCCCACCTGCGCTATGACTCACAAGCTCACCTACACATGACATGCTTTCAAAGCCACTGCTCACATGCACTGAACAATTTCCTTGACCACTGAGCAAATAGTGGTGTGAATGTCTAATCCATTTGATATTTTGTTAAGTCCAGTTATAACATCACCGTAGAATCATTGATACTGATTTGGGTGTCCATTCCTTCCAGATAACTACTGGGCTCAAACGTAGAACGTCCATGAACCGGAACATTTTCAATCTTTTTTAGTTTACCTGTTTCCACACAAGACAGCAGAAATGACGGCAAGAATGTTCGTTCGTCATTTTTTTCAGTCTTTTCAAAAAGTTTACATAACATTTGCAGGCGTCGTTTTTTCCGGCTGTTTGGATCAGACCTTGGAGAGCAATTGGAGCTATTGTGACTGACTAGCACCAGAATGATGCCGGCTTGCACTCGTGTTAGTCGTTGGCTCGTCAGCAATTGTAGTTCACCAAAAAGTCCTCCAACCTCATTCAGCCTCTAGCAGTCTTATCTATCTCTTGAAGACACATAGGAATTTTTGTGGTGCCACTTATGGTGTGATCGGGCCAGAAAGGGAAACACTAATGTGCAGTGGGCTCATAGAATGTATATAGTGGACATAGTCGTCGTGACATCACCCATCGGTTTGTGGTCTGCGGTTTTGATGCCTTGAGTTGGGTCGCCATCTTGGATTTTGGCCATTGCCATTCTTGTTTTTGCAACCAGTGAATGAATGTGACTATATTGTGACTGTGGAGGAGTAAGGTAGAGACGCCGTACACGGTTCTGGTAGCAGTAGCAACTGGTCAATCCCAAGGTACAGGGCCCTAAAGCATACCCTGCTTCATCGTCTATTTGACTCTAAATGGGACCATCATTTACAAAACCAACGTCATGCTGAACATTCAAGACATGCAACTAGCATTTGAGACCATAGACTTTACTGAGGTAATAAATCAAGTAAGAAGTAGGGTCATTTTTTCATAGACTTCCATACAATCAAACTTCTCTTTGCCACCAGAGGTGTCGCCCCCTGATGGCCAGTAGAGGGAAAGCTACTTTAATGCCCTTCTGCATTGGCTTCCCTTTTCAGAGCCGGAGGTTGCCGCCTGAGTGGGCTTGACAACACAGACGCATAACTAGAATGCAGAAAACCTTTTGGCTCAGCCCCATGGACATTTTGGCATTGGTAAAAAGGGGCAGTCGACTCTCACGTGTACAGTTCTTAAAATATAATCATATATAACATATTTAGTGGAGTCAAATGACAAATAAATGCAAGTAAATGTCCTCATCCCCACAAGTACAACACTGGGATGGATTTGTATGTATGCATAAGAGTAGTGATCCATATGAATGCCCATGTGTGTGTGTCATAGTGCAGATGTGTTTGTGTTCAGGCTATATGCCTGTGGATGAGTGATCATGGTCTGAATGATAAACGCTGGTCTCTGTCAGCTCAAATTAACTTCTTTAATTCGTCATTTATCAGCTCTACCACACTAGGTCACTGGTTTCTAATTAGTTGGAAATTGCACACCAGATTTGACTTCATCCCTCAAATTGTGACTCACTTAATGGAAAGGGAAAAGTTGAGCTTAATGAAGCAAATCAATTGAGAAAACAAGTGTTTTTTTCTTTTTGCTATGATGGTCTTATGACCTGTGGTGTGTGGCTGCACTACAATGAAAAAAAGGTTTTATAGTTATTAATGTTAAAGCCATGAATAGGTGCTACGGTAATTGGGACTTCATGCAGGTACAATAGCTTTTGTCTTTGTGAGCACTTTACAATATCCCAGCATGAAGTCCAATTCATTTATATTCTAAAGTGAAAGACATATTTGTTTGCTGTATAAATGCATGAGCTGTAATTGACTACTGTGAAACTCAGATTCCTCTTTCATTTTGTTAGATGTTCCGACTGCAACCACGACAGAAATAGACCCCCATATCAGGCAGACATCTGTATGACCTCATATTATAATACTGTATATGTAGCGTCTATGATTGAATTGGAAGACACAAAAAAAAGTAATTAAGGAAGAATGAATAATAATGACAATTTTATTTGAAATAGTAGTTAATTTCAATTGTTTAAGCAGTTTGTGGTGGATTCAAAACAGTAGGCAGTATAATAAATTATTGCTGCATTCATCACTGTAAATAAATGGCAATGTGATCTCACAGTCTAACATAGCGATCATCAAAATGTCCATCTTTACCCATCATTTATTTTACTAACCCTCTGCCTGAAGGTAACACAATCTGCCTACCACCACCTCTAAGCCTCAATTATTAACACATTATTTGAAGGGTTCATTTGTAAAAAAAAAAAAAAGATGTGTTATTATTTATTATGTGCAATCCATGGAATGTCCATCAAATTGGTGTTGGTTTATTCATTTTAAGAATGGCTTCGAACTGTTTTTGCAAATTAACTCTTTATATTTTCTTTCTGGACTAAAATCTAAATCAGAAGTCTCTGTTAGCAGCCTGCAGACCTGACTCCAGCAAATCACCTGCCGAGAATTAGACCGATGCAAAAAAAACTTGGAAAACAGCAACTTTTTACATTGCTTTTGTAAGGATTAAACAAACAAGATATAACATGAAAATTAGTGAGTTTAAGAGGTGCTTAAAGTACATTATATGGTGCCGTATTTACAATCAGAAAGGTGTATTTTGGATTATTACAAGCGTTTAAAGGGAACAGGAATGAAAAACATAAATACTAACAGAAAATTGTGATTCAAAAATGTATATTTAGCTGGGAATAAACAATTAAGATTACCAATGCAATGCTCTAGCTGACAAAAGCAATTAAACACATGCAATGACTCACCCATAATTTCTTTGTCCAATAATCTGTGTCAGTATCACATTGCACAGATGTGATGTGATATAAGCAGGGAGTCAAGACAATGTCTCTGATGTCTGTATGTGCAGAGTGGTTCACAGCATGTAGGCCTGCCAACAGAGGATGAGAGAGAGCAAGTAAGAGATCATTTTATATGCAGGTAGACAAATCCAAACAGATGTAGAACAATTAAGACACTATAAGAGTTATCAAGTTTAAGAAATACATTAAGAGTAGAAGACGAGGAGAAGGGAGAGGAAATCAAGACAGTGAAAATGACACTGATGGGGAGAGAAAAGTGAGATGTGGTAATTATTAATAGATGGACAAACTGGGCCTTTACTGAGAAAATGAAAACAATATATATATATATATATATATATATATATATATATATATATATATATATATATATACATATAAAGAAATAAACAAGGACTAACATTGAAAGCACATACAGAAAGAAGTGTAAGAAAATCTGAGGAGGAACTAAATATGAGAGAGGAATGTAAAGTGTAATATGAAGAAAGATGGACAGGTAGAGGCAAAAAAAGAGAGGTTGAGGCAGAAAAGACGGAAACGAGAGGAGAAGACAGTGAGAAATGACACACTTGACATTTACCTTCCATATTCTTCAGTAAACAAGAGGTGGAGGGATGATCAGGGGAGAGAAAGGGTGAATGAATATGGGAGTGTTGCTGTGCAGCTCTATACATATTGAATATGTGTAGTGGATGTGAATCCATCCACTACTGTCCCTCAGCAGAGGGTCAGTCCTCGCACTTGATGCAGTCTCCTCTGAAACGCATTTCAGTTTAGCAATAATTCAGCAACACAAACATTTACATGGCTGGGATGAATCCTTCAAAGTGGTCATATGTTTAACTTCTTGATATGCCCACATCTGAAATATATATGAAATGAAATCAATCATTGGTCTTATTCTAGATTCCTGCTTGTGATATTGTATATCAATTTCCAGCTGCTCTAAATACGAGCCTGAATTTGCACGTCCTCCTCAAATTGCAAAGCGTGATCTTCAAGTGGTCACCACAGCATCAAACTTCTTGGTGGTGGTGGTTTGGTTAGAGGCAAAATGCATCATAAGAGAAAACCTAATTGGTGTAGCCAAATGAGAATTCCACCATAGTTTCTGCCAGTCTTTGAATTTCTTTTGGACCATAATTGTTGTCATAAATGCATATCCAGACAATAATGGGGAAAACAGAAGATTTGCGGGAAAAAATGTCAAAATTTAGCATTCAATGATTTTTCCACACCCCACTGTCAACATTTCTACATGGTTCAGGTTCATGGATGCATAAAGATCCACAGTGCATGTACAGCGTTGGAGGCGGGGCCCCATTCTAATGAAAGTTGTCTAGTGGCTCATAAAGCATAAAGTTTGACTTCAGAGTATAAAAAGTATCTTTATCCAGAAGCGTTCAGGTTCAGCGCTGAGCATCGGTCAACTTACTTAGGCTGAGCAAAGCGTCCCCTTCCTGTAGCTTCATATTTCCCATACAGATGAACGAGTGATGTCGATCAACGAAGAAGTCAGAGTTTTGTTTTTCTTTTCCATGTTTGATTCCTGCCTTGGGTTCCTATATTATTAAAATGGTATTGCAGATACAAAAAAAATACGGTTCCACCTAAAGCTTTGTTTGTCCTCACGCTTGGCACCGTAGCACAAGCTGCCGTAGATGGCGTGAGCATTATTCTCTCAAAACGCCAGAAGGCGAACAAACAAAATGAACTAATCAAAAAGACAACGAGTGTAACCCATAGACTGAAAGTGTAACCGGCAAAAAGCCATAAACCAACCTCCACAATGCCAAAGATGAATTGCATTTCTCTGTAAACTATCTTATATTCATGGACTACTTTATTGCCTTTGTAGAAGCCCTGTAAATAAACAAGTCAAGTATTAAATGCCTTTATAAAGAAACAAAGGTGGACTATTCTGTAAACAATTTGATTTGGTTTACATATATACAAATGAAGATTTTTAAGACTTGCGCTGGCCGCAATGTCATTTTCTGGACATTGTTGGGATCTGACCATGTGCCTCGCCATGTGCTTCGAGACAAAGGAATCAGGCCTTCCTATTGTACAGAGACATCTGCAGCCTGATCTGAGTTTCAGATAAGGGCAAGCTCCAAGGAATGTCTAGATGCGAAAGCAATAAAACATCAACACCGCGATCTAATTGGCCGAGGGCCACAGACACCCCAGGACCCCTGTGGTTCAGCCCTGTTTCCATAAAACAGTCTCTCTCCCTCAGCTCCTGGCTTATCCCTCTCACCCCTGGGCGGACTAAGGAGGCACGCAACGTTGCTGTGTTTAAAAAGAAAATCCTAGGTTCATTTATTTTATTTTGTTTGCTTTCTCTCTTCTTTTACTAACCCACACACATACAGCGTGAAGCTAATGTAGCTCCGGGGTTGAGCTAACTGCTTCAGACACGTGTAGACTCGCGCCATTTTGTAGTCTGGCGAGGTGGTCCCGTGCAAACTCCATTTTGGTAGTTCGGCCTAACTTCAACGTGTAGTTCCATGTGACGTAGCTACGTTCAGATTACATCACACGTTGTCTGAGCTGTTGTCTCACCTCTCCTCCACACACACACACACACACACACACACACACACACACACACACACACACACACACACACACACACACACACACACACAATCTCCCTCTTACTACAGTTTGTTGATTTTAGATGTAGCGTGTTCATGAATGTATAGTTTTGTTGTTAGTTTTAGACATCAGTTAATTAGATCATTATTATTGGAACTTAATAAACTCTGTTATACTTTAAAGAACAGCTGTCTGTGATTACTTTGTGCATGTGTATTGTGATAATAGCTGGATATGTGGTCTGTTGCTTGAACTTAAAATTTCACTTTCACTCTGAATGTGGAATAGTATTTTGACTACATTATGAGTGAACACTAATTATGAGACTTAGTTTATAGTTTGGTTATTGGTCCCTGTTCGCAAGGTGGTGCCCCATTATTATTAATAATCATTAATAATCTTACTGACATTAATAATTCTATTGATGTCAATAATTTAGTTTTTATATAAGCTGATAACCCAAACACGCTCCTTTTCGTTCCCAACAACATCACTGTTTGGGGTGAGCAGACAGCCACAACATATTATCTTTCAATTAGCAGCAGTTTTCACCAAGGATTACCTTTAGAGAGCGACACAAATAAACTGCAGCGTGGTTTACCCTCTTCTGTGGCGCCATAAAACATGACCCCAAAGGAAAAGGAAGTACACTGTGAACGGCAAACTCCGCTGACTTCCTCGCTTGGTTTGAGCAGTAAATACAAATCATCATCTAATCACAATAATGAATAATGAGACACATAGTAATGTATATAAAGGTTAGGGACTGAATTATTCATAATCCAGGTCTATTCCGCTGCAGATTAAATATGGTGGAACTGTGTGTGGCTGCATATCCGTACATACATTCTTTAGTGTTTCCTGTATGAACCTTTGTGTGTGTATAACTCTGTGGGTGTGTCTAATTGGCTGTCTGTGTGTGAACATGTGTATCAGTGTGTGTTCATGTGTTGTTTACCCTCCTAGGAGAGGTGACTAGTCACTGATTCAGCAGAAATGCCCGGCGTGGGATGAACTCTCACAGCGGTCATACAGGAACACACACACACACACACACACACACACACACACACACACACACAGAAATAGACCACCAAAACCTACATCTCTCTGTATCTTTTTTCTCTTACAGTCTTTCATAATGTTCTATATTTTAACGCTCATCTCCCTCCCTTTAGACCTCGACTCTTTGCTCTCTCTTTCTGTCTGCAGTCTCTTCCTCCACCGAACCAGACTGGCCCGAGGCTGACATGAATCTCCCACTGTGAGCACTGTGTGTGAACGCTGTTTTTGCCTTCCGCCCTGAATGTTTGTCTTCTGTGTTTTCCATGGTGAATGTGGGGGTTTGAATGTGTATTGATATGTGCAGTATCAAGTCCATTTATGACAATCTATGACTAGTTCAGCAAAACTGATCTGTTACTTACAAAGCTTTGAACTTCACTGCATATGCAACAGTAGTGATGTGTGAAGATTTATTCAATATAATTGCCATGTGGAGATACATTTCAACTCTGAACGCACTTTCCACCTGCACATCTACGGATACTGAACAGTTTGTTAGAAACTGCTTGTTCCGATTCAAGACCGCTGGCTGTTACAACAGCATTCAATGCAGTACAGTGGGTTATATAATAGCAGTTTGTGTTAGATGACCCTAACACCTGTCCTGTGTTAGTACTGTCTAAAACGGAACTCCTGAGAATTGAACTGGAAAAAGGTGCAGTAACTGCGGTTATATAGGTCCCGTTTTCATAACCATGACAATTGAAGAAGCTACGACATCTATGGCATCCTGATTCCTGCAGTAAGACACGATGTTGGTGTGTGAGGTGAAATCTCCTCTTGTGCGGGTTGCACATGTGTGCGTGTCAGTTTGCCATGTGGGTTCGAGAGAGTCTTGCCATTCACCTTAAGGCTGCATCCACACTACTGCGTTTCCGATTTAAAGCGATGGACACAAAACAGAGGACTTTCCTGTTCTTATTAATGCCTATTTTGTTCTTCACAGCTATTATGAAGTCCACACAGAAACTGTAAAGGAACAAAATCATTAATTGCTCTCCTACAGGCCTTGACTTCAGCCACCCAGCAGAGCTTTTTAAACAGGATTAAGGAATATTTGAACACTGAATGTTCTGTAACTGAACAATACTGCTACAAAACTGTTCAGTCTAGCCACAGGCTAGACTGAACAGTTTTGTTCAATTACATTAATTGCACTGCAGCCCCTCATTGACAATCTGATGTAATATACGTTTGTAGTATTTGTTTTGTTTTCTGGTCAAATGTCGTGTTATGTTATGAAACAGTGGACGCTTTAGGACATATATTCGAAAAATATTCTGATCAAAATATGCATCAAATCGAGTTTTAAATTATTTTTTTTATGGCAGCTACGCAAACAGAACATCTTGTTTTCCTTCTGAAACCAGTTGTGTGTTCTTGACTCTGTCTTGACGGTGATTCTTCTAAGAAAGTCAATAAAAACTTGACTACCAGGCGAACACCTGGGCCTCAAATAGAGAGTGCAGGGCGGTCTAAGTGGAAGGCAAACGTTTAGTAAGATCCCCTGTGCAGAGAGCAGTTCAAGATATTTTCTGTAGTGGTCTCACATAAGGCTTGGCTTTATCATTAGGCAATGTTTCAGAAGCACCTGCTTCTGAAACACAAAAGGCTTTAGCCAGAAAGCACACAGTGCTCAGGCCCAAGGCTGCACCTGCTCTCCTCAGTATGGATTAAAAGGTAAATGCTTTTAGTTGCCAATTTTTTATTTTTTTTTTTCCTTTGTTTTTGTCTCGGCTCAGCTTTTCTCTTTTGTCTCACCTCCACAGGTGTCCGAACAGCTGGGCAGAGAAGCAAACTACTCTGATCCACAGGAGCACCTGGACAAGGCGAGACAAACTACAGCGTCAGCAGGAACAAAGGAGAGAAAACTGAGATAACTGTGATAACTGTTGTACAGCTGTGCAGTAAAAATACTATTTTTTAGAAAACCATGTAATTTAAAGCATCATAGTGAAATTAACAATAGTAGTAATGTCAATGAGGCAGTGTCTGCTGCTTTGGCTTGCATAAGATAGTTATTCTTCTTCTGGACAATTACACATTTTCCTGGGCTGAGAACAGTCTGCTCTGAAGAGGGCTTCAGTGTTGTGAGTCCAGTTCAGTTCTTTAATGATTTGGACCCTGAGGTACTTGATTGAGTCCACCCACTCCACCTCCTCTACCTGGATGACACACAGGACTGGGGTCCACCACAAGCTCGTTGGTTTTGCTGGTATTGAGCTTCAGGTGATTGTCGTTGCGACGCGAGACAAAGCTCTGTATCAGTCCTCTACTCCTCTGTAAAAATAGTCTCTTTGTGAAAAAAAAATCATTTTTCTCACTGGAAAGGAATTCACTGAAATCACACATGTCAATGTAGGGATAAGAAATACACTTGAAACCTGTTATTACATTTCTTCAAAGGCTTTACTACATATGTGAGTCTGGCCTACAATGTTAATCTAGTTAATTATTGATACAAATATTTCTATGAATGCCTTCCAGGTGAGAGTGTGTGGAAATGTGCGCCGTTATCCCCATATCACGTCTGCCCCGCTCTATGACTGCCAAGCCAGCTGTGGTGCAATTCCGCACTGGCCGTCCTCCACGATGGAGGGAAGTTAACAGGCACATCTCTTCATCAAACCACCACTTCACCTCTGAATGGCTCGGTTTTGTTTTTTTGACAGCACAAAGCCTACCTGCTGAACAATGTAGCTGCAGTTAATAAAAAAATGAATTGTTACACACTATCGATGTAACCTTGTCTTTTAGGTGTAAAGCTCTAAAATGTAAAAATATCGAATTTGGTCAATGTTTCTAAATTAATAAAAGGTCTCTGATAAACTCGTTTTAGAAAACGTGTATCTTAATTACTTTAATAACCGTTAGCTAAACCATAAATTGTGGTTAACAGTCACTTCACCTAAGCTTACTGCAGCAAACGTAGTAAATGAATGGAGCAGAGCAGAAAACTGTATTTAATGCAAGTTGGTCATGTCTTGGTCATATCTGCTTAAGGTTAGTACCCCCACTTAGCTAAGAAATGAGGTCATTGCTTATTACATATTTATTTTGTGACGTATTTGTTGCTTACTGGCGTAGAACATGTGTCGCTGCAACTTCAGGCATTTTTTTTTGCCACAAACAATTTCACTAGGCCCTAAAAGAATATATTATGAGATCATGTATTCACACATTTTGTACAGGTTTGAGTTAATAATGAGAAAAAAAACAATACAAGTGAGGCGACCAGATGTCCCCGTTTGTCTGGGTTACAAAATGTTCCCAATTTGAACCACAATTAAAGTATATGATAGTACACTTCTTTTCAGCGCTTACTTATATGTTCATCATTATTCTGTCCTACTCATTAATCTAATATAAAAATATAAAGAATGAGTCGTTGTCAAAGCTGTTGCTATGACGCTTGCAACTCTTTTTGACAAACCTGTTAGAACGCTAACGGTTAGCCGTCATGCCGAAGAGAAAGTTGGCCTTTTCTAAAGAGCTCCAGAGGCTTTCTCCTTCCTCCTCAAAGTACCCGCTAATGAAAGTGCAGCAATGGAAGAGTACATTTTCGGTCGCGCACGGTGGAAATTACGATAGAAATGATCATATTAAGACTGCCAGTATACAATAGCACTCCAACGGTACGTGCATGAACGTGCCCTATCATTAAGGGTCCCCGTTTGGGGGTTTGAAAATATGGTCACCCAAGCACAAGGCGTTTATGAAAAGGACAGATTGCATTCAACTCAACGATCAAATTCAAGCCGCTGCTTGTTTGAGTGCTTTCATCATCTTTTCTTAGTTCAGAAAACTTAAAGTAATTTAGTGATTTTGAGGTGATTCTATTCGGAACCACCAACCTTCAAAAATGCATTCCCGTGATGACGTGCATCATTGTGCATCCAGGTGTCTGTATATCTCTATAAGTCTATCTACATATGCAAATGTGCATGTGTCTTTAAGTGTGTGTACGGCTCCTTTTATGCACAATGTGTGTGTGTGTGTGTGTGTGTGTGTGTGTGTGTGTGTGTGTGTGTGTGTGTGTGTGTGTCTATGTGTGTGGGCAGAGGTTAATTTAGCCCAGCAGTGAAGAGCCCTTGATAAAGAGCAGCCTGATCCCTGTTTAATTACCTTCCGTCTACATTTCATTGGCATACACTGGGTTATAGGTGTCTGTCGTGTGATGAATGTAGGATTTGTCTTCCGAGCAGAGACACTCGCGCGAGACAAGACGGCACACTCAACGTCTGTTTGAGTGAGTACTTGTCCGACATTTCCCCATGAATATTTGTGTCTCATGCGTACAAACCTGAGTGACATATGCGGCTTTTGTGTGTGTGTGTGTGTGTGTGTGTGTGTGTGTGTGTGTGTGTGTGTGTGTGTGTGTGTGTGTACTCTAGAGTCCGATGACATGGGTTGGGGGGATAAGAGATGGAAAGGTTCCAGAAAAGAGAGTGAAGAAGGAAAAGTGAGAGACACAAACATTACAAGCGTTCTTATTTTCTATTGATGCCGAATAAAGTTGTCACGGTGGAGTGGATCGAGAAGATAAACCTGCGTTCAACTCGCGCACAAATGCAAGCATATAGATGCTTCTCTCCAAATCCACACAAACGTCGCTCCTCATGACTCTGAGTGTGTCGCTGACGGCGGGACCAAAATAACGTAAATTTAATTAGGCCTTAATAAAACGGCTGAGTGCAGCAATCAGCGACCCATCACCGGGATGGGAAACATGACCAGAATGAAATGACTGCACGGGGATGTGTATTAAAAAGCTAATAACATAATTACACACACACACAACAGCTCATCTTGTAATCGCTAAACAATACTGGCAGAATGCTAATGGTCCCATGCAGCTTCAACTTTCTCTCTCTCCAAGTCTTCCATCACTCCATTTCCTTTCTCCCTAGTTTGTTCTGCAACACAGCTGTTAATGATCTATGGTTCACAAATTTGTGAACGATATATCCGTCTATTCGCAGTGTTGTCGAAACAAGGATTTGAATTTTTTTTTTTATCTGTTGATACAAATGAACAAATACTCTAAATAATTTAATTATTAAATGTCATAATGAAGACCAAAATACAAAAATTAAGCAACAATAAGCAAAATACATTTTTGACTGGATGGGGACTTAAATCTAGTCAGGCCCATTGCTTTAAAGGGCAGCACTGCTGGTTTGTGATTGTATTTTGTTTCATTTTGCTTCTGAAATGTCACTTACAGACTCACAGAGAGGTTTCTCTTAAAACATATCTCAACATCTGACCCCGGTTTATCAGTAGATTGTTCCAGACAAAAGCATGGATTGTATCTGTGTAGTTCCTGATGATGGGAGTGTCGCTATGTGTTTTCCCCTGACAGTGACTGCATCTACATGCACATTATATTCCACTATTATTTCGTTCATGACTATATTCCAAATGTGATAAACGTCACGTAAACAGCATATTCCATTTAGATATTCCGAAAGGAGCATTTTCCTGATTAAGACATGTGGGATATGCCGATATTATTTGGGTTTTAGGAGCGTCCTTTGGAAATGTATACAGCATTCGGAATATGTGTCTCAATTGGGATTCTACAGCAGTTTGCGACACACGGCCACGCGCCTGTTTGCAAAGAAGCATGCCCCAAAGAAAAGCCCACATTTCCATTTAGAAGGAGGAACACACATAACTTGGATATCAGCATATTTTTGATTTTGGAAATGCGCAAATATCACAAAGCTTACCTTTTCAAGGTGGTTGAAGGAATGAAAGAAGGAGGCTGCCTTTGCACGGTCAAACCCCGTTAATCAGAAAATGTACTGCTGCATGTAAACGGGAATATAAATGGAATATTTATTTTCATCAGCCACGGAAACAGCTGGGTGTGAAATATGTCTTTTTCAAAAAGCCGTCATATTTTGCGTATGTTAACGTAGTCACTATTATCTTCATGAAAAGAATCGTACCATTAGAGACGCATGCTGGTGACTTCATACGGGATATCTTGGAAACATTTTTACTGTCATTACACAAACTGAGCACAGTATGCTGGTGGTGCTTTGTCAGTGTGACTAATATTTCCTCTTTTTGCTCAATTCTTTACCATTTGGTAAAAATTCTCCACACCTCCAGCTACCTCAATCCACATCCACAACCCCTGAATCACCTCCTGTGCATTTATTTGTGCAAGGACTCGCATACAAAATTCAGACTCCTCACATAAGTTTAACAAAATTAAATTTTTGTATATTGGATTTCTTTTGGTTCTCTTTTTATTGTAATAATTATGGACTATTAAAGGCGTTGCTTGATGGATTAAGACCTCTTAAACCTTTACATTGGTTGTTTAATGCTGATGTCATGGTTATCTGTTAATAAAGCTGTATCAACGAAATGTTCTGGGTTTTCAAATTGCCACAGCCGTTTCTTTTTGAATGTTTTTTTCTTAGCCATTGAACTGTGAATAGAGATGTTCTGTAACATTGATTAAAAGCCTGCATGTATTAAAATGAAAGGTTTTTCTCATATCACTCTTCTTGTCTCTTTCTTTCTGTCAGTCGCTCTCTCACTTTCGCACTCTTTTTTTTCCCTCTGACTGCCTCCCTTTCTCTGTCCTTGAGCTGAAAATGGAGAGGTAGGCAGCAGTGAAGAGAGACAGATATTGGTTTGACACTGTAACATCTTTTTGTTAGGACCAAACTCATTCAACTGTGTGTGTGTGTGTGTGTGTGTGTGTGTGTGTGTGTGTGTGTGTGTGTGTGTGTGTGTAAATGGCTGTGAGCTTGTGCATGAATAGGCTTGTATCAGTGTGTGTGTGCGTGTTGATGAAAAAACTCAGTGAGGTGACTCAAGGCTGGAGCTGCTTACGAAACCGCTGAACTATCTGGCAGATTTGAATGAACATAAATGAACATGTGAACAACGGGGGGGGGGGGGGGGGGGTACAACACAGAATTGATGCGGTGGGCTTATGGTTGCTAGGCAATTTCACTAATCTTGATCGGTGGATGTAGCTTTTACTACAAGGTACCAACGCCATTTGCACTGCCTTTACAGTTATATTATCATGACTTTATACTTTATACACAGACTATAGAACTCTTTATGATTCTACGCTCTTTGCAAGAACTTTTCACAAAAACCCGGGCCAACTCAATTTTTCATTGTTTCTTTTAACTCAGTTATGAACATGTTCTGCACGTCATTAAATCAGACCTGCACTTCCTATAGAGGGCAGCGGGTCTGATGTCCTTTTGTAGGCCAACCTGGAAGTTAGCATCTAATGGATCGCTCAACAAAATCCCAACGGGATTGCAAAAAATAAGCTCAGAGGCAAAGTTTAGCAAGTAAATTGTCAAATATGAACACCAGTTTTATGATGTGCGAATGCAAATCACCAGAAGTAAAAAGCTAATGTTAGGCTTAAAACAAAATACACCACGGTCACATGACTTCCACGTCACGGGTACTAAGCTAAAGGCGGACTATCATTCGGCTCAATGACGTTTTGTAGTCTTATTTAGCCATTTGTTAGCAACTGCCTTTTTAAAGACATGTAAAGGCTTCAAGAGGGTTATCCGCTGACGTATTTTATATTTAAGAATCCAAACAAAACCCCATTGACTTTGAGACGAGGTGACCGAAAGTATAAAAATGCTAATAAAATGTTTTAGGACTCATTCCTGCAGCGCTCCATGGCATAATTATAACAAGTAATCAAAATGACATAATATCCTAAATCAAAATGGGTTTCTTAACATTTTTTGTTTGAAACGTTTCACGTTAAGAAATATGAAACATTGCTTAATATCTACGATAGGCTACAGATATTCTGGCTATAGGCTTTAAGCTTGTTTACAACTGATCTGATCATCCACCCGTCGCTTCAACTAAGTCCTAATGGATTTTAGTGTTCCCAAATGTCTGCAATTAATATAAGTCCAATCTTACCAGCTCCTGATATCTTTTGTTTCCTCTCACACATTATCACACTCAAACTGTCTCTCCATCTGTTTCTGAACCTGTCTCACTGGCCTCCCTCTCCCTGTGTCATCACATAGCGCTGTTTATTGTTTTCACACTGTTTTACTCCAGAAGACAGATGAGACATTAGTGCTCTCTCAGGCCACGACACACAACACACACACACACACACACACACACACACACACTCATGCACCCTCCCAGGACATCACTTTACACACCGTACACGCTCTCACTGCTCTCACTAGACACATCTGAAAGTACATTTTTGCACATGCACACACAAGCCTCACATACATACACACTTTGTTCTTAGTTTCTCCATACTCTCCATCTGTTTTAACCCACAGCCATTGGACACAGCCATAAAGTTGCACACGCACAACTCCAGAACATCTCTTTTCAGCCAATCACAGTGATTTATACAGCCACCCCATGCTCTCCTAAAGTTCCCCCAGTGTATCTCTCAATGTCCTTTCTACACTTTCTCTCTGTTGCACCAGTTCCCCATCAGTTTACCTCCCGTTCACCAATCTTTCTTTCTAAATCACCATCCCCGAAAAATCCACTTTCTCTCTTCCATCTCTCTTTCTCTCTCTCTCTGCCCCCCCCCCCCCCCCCCCCCTTCTTCTCCCTGTTCTCCCAGTTGGTTATTAATGGTTTTAATTTACCGAGAGGAAGGACCTTGGTGCCCACAGAGGCATCCCCTCTGCCCCTAGTGTGTATTTGTGTGTGTGAGAGAGACGGAAAGAGAGACCCTCTGCTCATCCCCCTGTAGCCGAGCAGCAATAACGCTTTGTCTTCTTTAACTGTGCTGCTCCTTCAAGGTACCCCACATCCTTCTCCCTTCACCTCCTCCACCTGCTCTATCGCTTTCTCAACAATCTCTTTTACTTTCCCACACTTTGCCTTATTCCTGGTGTCCCTTTTCCCATTTTCGTCCTTCTTGATGTCGCCCATATTAGCTTCGTGCACCGACATGTTTTGACCACTTGCCCCAGGTGTCTGCGCTTCCCCTGTTGGCTGGTTGTTTGACAAGGTTGCTTGTTATCATTTGTGCTATCGCCTGTGTTGCTGGGCAACCATCGATGTGGTGTTTGTTTGCAACATGCGTCCCAGAGATCACTTGTCAAATAGAGTTCAGTGCTGTTGTGTGTTTTTTTTTTTCCCAATCCCATTTTCTGAAGCTCTTCCTGCAGGTTCAGAGGACGTTGCCAGGAAACAGATGCTGGATGTTGAGAATAGCAAATTGAAGACTTATTTTGACATACTTACTTTGTTTGTTCATCATATTCTATTGTACATTTTCATATTTTTGTATCTTTTTAATTATGTCTTAAATTTTGTAAGGTGCAAACATTCTTGGAATAAATACAAATACAAATTGGTGAATGAATACAATTTTTTCCAGAGACGAAAAAATACCAAATCTAAAGAAGCAATGCATCACTGAAAATGAATATTTACTTAATTATGACAAGCGATATAATCAATCAGCAGCAGGTGGTGGAGATGCTGTGATCATCTTTTCACAGCTTTAAACTGTTGGAGGAGACTCTGCACAAGAAGAGGTGTAATCAGTACACAAGTGAAAACACCTGTGCGGGTGGACTATGGCTCACAACCCTGGAGTCATCACTGTATCTGGGTACACTTTCATATTCAGGCTGTAAAACTTGAAAACTGAACCGTCCAAGGACCCAGACAAGGTAGATCCACAGCGCTTTGGCTACCCAGAGGAAAAAAAGGGCAATTTTACAAACGTTTAAGTCTTCAACGTTTTTTACACAATATCATCACTGCAACGACCAATCAAGATCACAAATCAAAGTCAATTCACAAGCACCTGAGACAATTACAATCTCAGTAATTGATCAAAAAAAAAAAGCTGGGCAATGCAAAACAATTATTTTAATTTGGGATGAACGATAACTGGTTCAAGTCTCATATCGGAGCTGGTTATTCTCCCATTTTGATTGTTGCAGTCTCTGGCTCTCGAATAAAGATGTTGATTTTTGTTTTACTGTCAGTTGGATGTTAGATGAAAGTCCATGACCGAAACGTTGCATATCTGATGCATCTGTCTTCAAGATGCACATTAGACAACAGTTAGTGATACAAATCATTTAAAAAATGGGATTTATTGAGTCAAATATATTCAAGTTTTCCCTCACCAGAGACCACCACACACACACACACACACACACACACACACACACACACACACACACACACACACACACACACACACACACACAAACACACTCAGTTTACATTTAGCTGGAATGGCATCTATTCACATTTTGAACTGTGCATTGGCTTGTATCTCTTTTCCACGGGTGGCGAACTCTTCCTGGTTTGCTTTCTCTTCCACTATTTCCATATCTTTCTATTGTTTCTCCCTCTCTCTACCTCCACACTCTTCTAGTCATCCTTCTCTTACTCTTTTTCTCAGGGTCTCTCCATCTCCCTCTACCTCTTTCTCGACCCAATTACTTCAGTCTTCCTTCATGTAAGATGGCCACACAGATTTCTGATCTTTGTCTCTGTTTCCCTCTTTAATTCACTCACACACACACACACACACACACACACACACACACACACACACACTCTCTCTCTCACACACACACACACACACACACACACACACACACACACACACACACACACACACACACACACACACACAGCCTCCGTCTGACAGGGAACTGATGCACAAACACACACAATAAGAGGATATCAAGCAGGCGTGCACACCATTAATATTTTACTAATATGACAGTTGGGTATGATGTGATTTGATGTGTGTGTCCGCATGTGTGTGTGTGTGTGTGTGTGTGTGTGATGTGCACCCATCACTTTTAATGAGGGCAGACAAAGCATATGGAGAGAGGCAGGGAGGCAAGCCGTTTTCTGGTGCCTTTTATTTTCCCTTTGAGTTCAAGTGTGTGTGCGCACGCTGTGTTTTCTGCCGTGTTCTTGTGTGTGTGTGTGTGTGTGTGTGTGTGTGTGTGTGTGTGTGTGTGTGTGTGTGTGGATATGCTGAAATACATTTGTGTTTGTGTGTGCGAGCTGCGGAGAATGGGGCACAAGTGAAACAACTGTAGTGAGAGACAGGGGAGTGTGTGTGTGTGTGTGTGTGTGTGTGTGTGTGTGTGTGTGTGTGTGTGAAGCAGATTGTTGCACACTGAACGCATGGTGTCAAAAAGACAGATGGGTAATGTCAAGCATTTCATAACTGTGAAGTTCAAACTTTTTCTAGATCTTATTTAACCAGGCTGAGAACGCGTTATTATTTACAGTAACAGCCTAGGGAGAGTAGTTGGAGAGGGGTTATGCATGCACACACACTTGTACACACACACACACAAACACACAATATGTTTTTATTGGAGCTTTCCATGTACGCCACTTAACAATTCTGCTGGAGCATCAGAGGGTTAAATGAATTGCTTAAGGGCATCAGTGCATCATTCATGATAAAAGTAACTGAGGCTTTGTTGTTGTTGAGCTTTGTTGTTAAAGTCTTGGTCTAATTCAGTAATGTTTCCATGTGGTAGCCTGCTATGGGTACAGTGTAGTACGTTCACTTGTCATGAGGCTCATTCAAACTCATCACACTCTTGTGTGTTCACAGAAATGCCTGGAGAGGTCATTCCTGCCTGGATCCTCAAATGCAGTGTGGTACTCATTAGCAGCATTGTTGCTTCAAATTAGTGGATGGGTTTAACGAATCAGATTAATTGGTTCAAGTATGTGGGCACATGCAACAAATTTGACCAGACTTTTTTTTTTTTTTGCATGCTCTCTTGATGTACTTTCACAGGAAAAGAAATATGAGCAAGGAAACACACAAGACTATTTTGAAACAAACCACAAGCTGTGGTGTGAATGCTGGATGTTTGACGCTCCACTGCATTGCTGACTTTTAAAGTTGAAAATGATCAGTAATGTGTGAAAGTTGTGCAATAATTCACAGTTTGTTGAAAAGGTAACGCTCAACTGCATCGGTAGCTTTAATCTATATAAAGAAGCAGTTGAATTCAATTTAAACATTCTGCACCAAAACCATAAACCATAAACTCAAATTTAAAATGTGATCCAGTAACCTTGAACGTGCACTTGAGGAGGTCTTTGCAAAGGGTTGATGGGAAGATTGGACCAACAGGCAGTCTCTCTCTCTCTCTTTTTTTTCCTTACTGTGCTGTTTTTTTATCTTCCATTATTTGGCAATATTAATCCATTAATCCGGCCAATCGGTTTTTTCTCAAAAGAAGAGAAATGAGAGCTTCTCTGCCGAGCCATCATGAGTAACATCTGGCAAACTAACAGATTTTTTAGTTTGCTAACAATCTGGCAGAGTGAGTGTACCTGAACCACTATAAATACACAGAGGGACTAACGAGGTAAGGGGATGCAGGTGAGTATGGGTGGGGAAACTCAGAATGAGGTAATCAGAGGCTGAAAGGAGGCACTGGACCTGAAATGACAGGAGAATTTAGAGACTGGGTCAAAACAAGGCATGACGGACTGAGTTGGGACACACCCGCATGTCGTACTGATTCAGAAAAAGCCTCTGGTACTATTGCCTACTGTATCCATCGATGCAAAGCGCTGCAGCGGCACGGTCTGTGGTCACAACAACAGCATTTTCCGTTTGCTATGTTCTCAGTGAATGGAGAAGCAAGCAACTGCGTAGATATTGAATATTGGCAATTTTCCGAAAGATTTATGGCAAATCATTTACTGAGTTGAGAAGTTCCACCAACTGGCGCAACTGCAAGTTAGCGACCGCCGAGGCCGCTAGTCAGCCAGTCACACTCACAGACCCCGCTGTGAGCTGGCTGGAGCAGTACAGTCTGATGGCAGCAGAGGCTGGAGCTCTCTCAAGAGACCGTTCTTGTTGACAAGAGGCTTTTATTTCCCTGTTGATAGATGGTTCGTTTAATTATCACGACGCAAATGTGCAATAAAAAGTAACGTCCTTTTTTTTGAGTTGAAAAGCTCCACAAGCCTCCATGACGCGTCTTAACATTATTTTTAAACTGACTAAAGCTAATTTGTTCTAATATTTGTAGGGATGGAGTTTCTACTGTTTAGTTGCTGTAACTGAAAAAGCCGTTTGAGCACATCATGACTGTTTGAATAAATTAAGGGGTGGGGGAGATAATCCATGCAGTATCTTTTAGATTAAACATTGATAATAAGCGAAAAAATTAAATAATCACAGCTCAATAAGTTGTACTTTTTGATAATATTGGGGGAAAAAAATGTGTCCAGTGCTTCAAGAGCTTGTTTAAAGTCTAAATCCTGGCCTAGCATACTGCAAAATAAATAAATGTAACAGTTTCACACTGCATACTACTGACAAACGCAGTATGGAGTAAATACTGTTTACAGCCTTCTTCAGTCGCCTCTGTGTGTGTCAAACTGCACTAATTAGCTAATCTCAATCAGCTGTCTCTGTCAGGCAGCAATTTAAGGTTGCCGTGGTGATGGTAACTGCTAAATTAAGCTCCAAATTTAAGATATAAAAATGTAACTCCTATCATTTCAAGTTGTTGGTTTTTTTTTCGAGAGGATTTAGCACCCCCATTGAAAATGTGTGAGTGTGTGTGTGTGTGTGTGTGTGTGTGTGTGTGTGTGTGTGTGTGTGTGTGTGTGTGTGATGTTAAAAATGTGAGCAATAGGCACATGTTAGAAAACCGCCACTGCTCGCTTCCCTCCAGATATGTTTGGTCTCAGTTTAACATGAGTTCCAATGTGGCTGTTGCTTGGCGCTCCTGTCACTTTCAGGCTGTTATGTCCAAATGGTTATAATGGGTCAAATTCAGTTTGCTGCTTTTACAGGGACATTGTTTGAATGAGCCTTTTCCCACAGATTTGACCTTACATTATGTATAGAGAGCGAAAATTGTGGGAACAGGGGGCAAGTTTGAGGTGTTCTTTTTTTCAAAATAATTTAAAACTCCTCTCCATTCTACACTAGCGATGATGTGACCCACTCTAGCTCTGAACATTCCTCCCAATACACTAATGTAAAACAATGAGAGGGGCTGTTTTACTGAGCTCGAGAGATAGTTGAATAGTTTAAATGTGATTTGAATGTTAAATAATACCAACAATGTATGAAAGTCTGATTGGAGTTTCTACATGAATATATGAAGGAGTAGCTAAGAGTTCAAAATGATTTCAGCATTGACACCTGCAAGGTCAACAGAGCTGGACAAATAAAGGTAAATAAAAGACAGGATTGTTACATTATGTACACAAGTAGTGAAAAATCTGTGTATACACTATTATATATATATATATATATATATATATATATATATATATAAAAAGCATCAATGGCCAAGTCAAGTGTTTTGTAAGTTGTAAACAATACAAATATTTCAAACTAATATTAAAATAAATCAATAAAATAAAGCACCTGTTGGCAGGGTTGTTATAGGGCTGAAAAAGTACAATAATTAATATAAATATAAGTGAGAAAATGTCTCACCAGCGTTTGGAAAGCTGCTTTGATTTGAATAGCTAGTGAATTTATAAGCCAAGCCTTATTAGAACTTGGTTAAATGGGGACATCACCTACTTTCAACTTCATTCCTGTGGTTCCAGTGGTGGGTGTAAATGTATATGAATAATATTAAACTTCACTCTCTCTTCTTTGTTTTAAAATACCTCTGTGTTGCAAAATGTATTCTTCGTAGGGCTCACTCCCAAGCTGGTCGAAGGGAAGTCTTCCAGTATTTGTGTAATGCATTACCTTTTACCTTTACTATTTCATTCTACCAGGTACAAAGATGGTTCTCTGCAAAGTGGAAACATAATAAGCAGTATTTTGCTTACAATATGTCCCATTCAGTTATATATCCTTTTCAAATGTATTCTCCTATAAAATTCAGTCATGGCACCAAAAGCCTAGAGAGCCATTTTAGCACAGGGTAGTGTTGCTTTTTTGTTGAAGCACAAAAGGTTCAAGCTGGGAACAGTCAGCAGCACACAGCCTGTTGGCCCATTTCAACGTGGCCTCAGCGAATGGAAGCCTCACCCAGGCTTTCAACTGGGCCTGAAAAGGTTTTGCAAGAGGGCCAGCGCAGAGCATGAAACACATATATTAAATTGGACCATGCCATTCTCTGTTAATCCAGTATTCAAATAAGCATGTCTTTATGTCCTCCTCATTGCATTCACAATGGATATGCCATGTGGAGGTCGACGGAAGGGATTCGAGGGCAGACGGAAAAGAGAGAGAGCAACTGTACAATGTAAAGGTGTGTTCACAGCAAACACGGCCGAGAACTATTTGCGCGTAAAGATTACATACAAAGTGATGAGACTGGAGTGACGCGTATTCCTGTACAAATGGATGTGTGTAAACCGTATGGTACAAATAAAGAACAAGACGCGACGGTATTTACGACTAGATGACGTTATTTTGAGTGTTGATGGAGCTGCTACAATGTTAGCATAGAATAGCACCGAACGATCCAAGCTCCATTGACAAAACAAGTATTTCAAAAGTAATTTGCTTGTCGTCTTCGGCATCATTGCGTAGTTATTTCGGCATCTCTTTTTGTCCGTTTATTGCAGTTAAATCGCAGCAAAATCTGATTATGTGAAGGTAAGGCAAAGGAGTACAGAATCCTGTGTGTGTGTGTGTGTGTGTGTGTGTGTGTGTGTGTGTGTGTGTGTGTGTGTGTGTGTGTGTGTGTGTGTGACAGCGAGAGAGAGAGAGAGAGAGAGAGAGAGAGAGAGAGAGAGAGAGAGAGAGAGAGAGAGAGAGAGAGAGAGAGAGAGAGAGAGAGAATAAGGACCGGGCAGTCTGAAGGCCAGACACTGAAACAAAATTGGGCTAAATGTCAGTGTGTGTGTGTGTGTGTGTGTGTGTGTGTGTGTGTGTGTGTGTGTGTGTGTGCATTCACTCCACCTTCTGCAGACATGCAAGCCTTAAACTCCTCTTAGCCTTACACACACCCACCTCATTAGCAGCAGGACATGACATTTCTGGCCCATTCTGGCCAGTCGTGTGTGTGTGTGTGTGTGTGTGTGTGTGTGTGTGGGGGGGGGGGATGACAGAATCCTTAAATCCTCGTTTTGACCAGAATTCATACTCACTCACCATTAGAACGAGAGGAGAAATAAGTCTAAGAGTTTATTGAGGAGACATTGATACTACAGCAAGGCATTATAGGACAGACAAAAGACACAAAGTCAGTGTACGATGTGGCAAAAAACAAACCAGATGTCCGAGGATGCAACCTACAAAAAGCCACCACAACGCGCTGTGGGGGGCCAGAGGAGCCAAAAACGTGACATTTACATCTGAAGTCACAGAGTTGATAACATTATTGTTTTCACATGTCGGCAACGTGTCAAATTTTCACAAAATGAACGCACTTAAAGGTAAGAGGGAAGGAGACGGAGCAGTCTTTCACAGACTCAGGGTCATAGCAGCACGCCTGCTTAACCGCCAACACACATACTATGACAAGTGGTAACTCTGTGAAGCTACAGAGGGAAAAAAAAGAAACTGGTTGTGCTCATACACACATGCACCCTCATCTAGAGACGCCGCTGGTGCAGCCTGGTAGCAAGCTGCTGGTTAATCACTGTGCTAATGTCACTGAGTTGATTGGTCAGTCGGGTCATTCTGATAGAGAAACCACAAGGCTAGATGACTAACTGGTATGACTCACTTCCTGCCTTCTCTCTATCTATCCGTCCATCTATACCGTCTGAATTTACGTTTATACATATTGACATTTTTAATGTAAAATATGTCTTGTCAGAATACACCATAACAGCTGCAGAGAACATGGTTTCATATCCCCCTGACATCTCCCGTAATTGTGATGTTCACCCAAATTACCGTAATTATTTTTTTTTGCTTGTGGGAGTGGACGCTGGCGCAAACTTAGGTGTGGCCACACGCCAGTTCTGTAACCAATGTCAAATTAAAATCAGATCTGGTGAGAGTATGATCTTGTGAAGTGCCGCTAAAAGTCTCCTCCGTTCAGCTGTAAGCCCATAACACTGCCAAGTGCAACTTAAATATTTTGGATACTTATGTACAGTATGGTCAATCCTACAAGCCCTTTACAACAACTGTGATAAGAAAGCTCTTATCCCTGGTTAAGAAAAATAATGAAATATACCATAAATATTTAGTAGTTATATTAACGCAAGAAATTCGATCCAAGTAATAAATCACAATTATCCTTTGATGATGAAGGTGCATCAAAGCAACCTGTTCTTCAAATCTATTTTGTGTTGCTTTCTTCTTTCATGTCTTCTCTTTCTTGCTGTCTATTCTCTTCCTTGGATACTTTGCTCTCCCTCTCTTCTATTTTCTCCTTTCTTTCTCTCCCTCTCTCTCCTGCAGACGGGACGACTGACATGCAGTTTGTCGGTTTGGCACATATGGCCGGCGAGGTTGAAAGAGACAGAGAAAAAGAATAGATTGAGGAATAAAGGTAGAAATACAACAAAAAAAAAAAGAATCCACCTTCTTGCTCTTTCCCCTTCTCTCGATTACCGCTTTCCGTCTCCCCTCACCCCCTTCCCGCCCTCCCTCCCTCTCTCTGGCCTTTCCATCGCATTGATCAGAAACAACGCCGCCACAACAGAGAAGAGAAAAAAAACGCTTTGTGATGACTTTGGCAGGTGAGAAGGAGGGAGGCAGAAAAGAAAGACACAGAGATAGAGAAAGATGACAGAATAAAAAGGAGACTGGCTGGGAAATGAGACAGAGAGAAAGGAAGAAAGGAGGCGGGGGGGGGGGTGTCTGTTTGAATTCTCCATTAAAAGAATCAACTGCAGCTCAGGAGAGATAGAGATGGATGAAAAGACAGAGAAGCAGTGAAAGAAGGAGACGACGGGTTAATCTCTCTCTCTATCACTCTCTGACAACCATGCTCACACGCGTTTGCACATACGCACAATCCAGTATCGATGAGAGCTCCTGGAATTGATAGTATAATTCTGGCAAAGCCCTAACACCTGCGGTACAGAAGCAGCTGTGTGTGTGTGTGTGTGTGTGTGTGTGTGTGTGAGAGAGAGCGAGAGTGTGAGGTAGAGGCAGAAGATGATTCTTTTTTTTACCGACCACAGAAGAGCAGGGTGCTTACAAGAGAGCATCCTTTGTATCAGGGATTAACATTTAAAGGAAAATATCGAGTTTATGTATTATCAAATGTACATTTCAAATAAATCAGTCAGAGAAAAGTCAAATTTTGTGTAAACTTGACTTTCTTTTAATAGAAGAAGAATTATTTTTCACTTATTATTTTACACTCACACACACATAGGCCCAAAATAAACACATGCGCACACATTAGGGCCCATAGACATGCGTTTGGAGAGATGAAGTGAAAAGGGGTTCAGTGCCTTGCTCAAGGATGAGGATGATAGTGAAATATACACAATTTGTTGAGTATATAGAGTCTTAAAGGTCAAAATGCAAGAGCAAGTCCTTTGATGTGAGCGTGGCTGCTTGTTTTCACATCTGTTAAATTTACTAATTAAGCAGAACATCATATGGAAATAAGGATGATCATCTTCACAACTCGCCATCCATACTTATTTCTTTGGTTTATATGTTTTCTTGATGAGGCAGTTTGTGCTATAAACAAATATTGAATTGAGCTGAATGGGATTTCATCCTCGCGAAAGAACTCTGCGGCGCTGCAATCTTTCATCCTCAAGGTCACTGTAGAGAGGCGTGTTTTCATTACATTATCCTCCGTCAAGGAGGAATGTTTCTCTTTGAAAGGGTGAGGAAAATAAGACAGAAAAATATGCAGTTGGCTAGAGCCAACGCAGTTTTGATGACACAACAGATGTTCCATCGTTCATAAACCTTGACCCGGGCAAAACAGGAAGAGTACGACAGCAAGAGAAGAGAGCTGATAAAACCTAATAAAGGTGGAAAAAGAGAGACAGAGAGGTTGAGACATAAGAGACAGGAAGTGGGTATAAGCACTTTTCATCTCCATACGTTTTTGAAGATGTCTTCTTATGATAATCAAGTCCTCTGTGTGAGCACAAGGAGGATGTAACCTGCTTCGTCCACAATATGCTGAAGCGCAGTCAGTAGAGCATGAGAATGCAGAGGCAGGGAAAAGTTTTTTTGGACAATGCCTGGATTTTTCAAGATAATAAACATCAGGATGCGTCTATAAAACTCTCTCATCAACTGTAAACCCATTGATTTACAGACATTCACCAGCATATTTTCGGCACGGACAGATGGTGCTATGACATTGTTCCAATGGACCATTATTCCGAAAACCCCAAGAGTCCAAAACATTTCCCTTTGGACTGAAAGCCCATTTCTCCGAAAGCCTGTTATCCCAAAAAAAAACCAGTTCCAAAGGCCCATTGCTCCGAACATACAAACTCTCCATGCAAAGAACAGAAGTGCATGGCTAATATATATGCAACATGACATTGCGGTCACGTTTTTTTTTTCCCAACCATGACCCGCCATATTCTACCTCTGGTTGGCTTACCCAGATATTCTTACTTACACCCATCAAGTCTCGCATACGAGTCCGAATCAGTATAAGCAAGTATGAGGTGGTAGTGGCAGTAGTGTTTTAAATAGTGAGATTTTGGCAAAAATCAAATGTTTTTTAGATATAATTTTGCTGTTGACCCATTTACTTCAATTCGTCAAGGATTGACTCAGATTTTTTGATTCTCTGTTTACCGTGGAGGCATGTGCTGAAAATAAAAAGTAAGCCAGAAATCAAGAATTTGTTAGGCAATTGATATTTGTTACTTGACATATTCCTCATTAGTATCATGCACATTCAGCTTTTAGACCAGCAGCTGATGCCTGCTCAGGTAGTTGTTGTTCAACTGTAAGCCACGTGTGAATTTGTGCGTCTAACTTCATGTGTTCAAAGTATGTAGTCATCCATACATATATGTAAGTATAAAGGCCTTACACACTTTGACCTCTTCTCATTAATCTCTGGAGAAGAAACAAGCTCCATCCATCAAGTTCTCATCCTGTTAGGAGACCTCGCTACAGAATTGGCTAAAAGACCCTCATCGCCTACCTCCCTTTTTACACACCTGCCAAACATCCTGGTCCCCCCCTTCATTCTACATACATGGCAACATGATCCTTTTCCTTGTTCCTTTCTTTGGTCTACCCCACTTTTCTTCTGCCAAAACACATGCTTCTGCCAATCTCTTAGATCAAAGGACACAGACAACTGCCCTAGCCAAAGACTGAATGTTACACACCAGCCCTACACCAGACCTGACAAACACAGAACATGTTTTACTCTCCTGCCAAAGGAGCCTGTTTGGTTAACCCTTTGTCTACCAACATCATGTAATGGAGACCCTGCCGAAAGGTGCATATAGTAGCTTGTGCATCACTTTACTTTTAATTTGCGTACCATGTCTAATGTGTGTTATATCCTGCACCTCAGAGTTAGGGGTGTGTATATTACAACATTTTTAGCCACGCTAGTGGTGTGGCTCCAGGGATGACGATGTCAGTCAATCAGTTTGAGATGTGTCCAGAACCTCAGACATCATATTAAAAGGCACCTGTACTTCAATCAGGATTGACAAGTGAGATGAAAAAAAGATAATTGTTTATTATTAACAGATGATATGTGATGATAAAGTCTTGACAGAGTCTTTGGCACTTGGACTCTACAGGGAGATTTGTAATCGGGGTAAATCTCCCCCCGTGGAGTCCAGACACTGGTGGTGGTGGTGGCTGATGAGGCTGATAGAATAATGGGTTGATGAAGCTGACGGATCTGCAGAGACTGGGCGGTGATGGGGAGGTGGAGCGGTGCGTAACAGCAGCATGAAGGTACTGAAGGTAGAGAGACGATCATATTTAAAAAGAGACAGCAGCAAGATGACGGGCCAACGATGTAATTGTTTTGTTGTGCTGTTGGATAAAGGAGACCAGCTCATCTAAACAGCTGATATCATGATTGACAGCAAGGGAATTATGAGTGAGCATGCCTGAGGAGTGAATGGCAGATGTATGAGAAATAAACTACAAGCCTGAGCATACAAGAGAATAGTCTTCCTGACTGAACTTATGCTAGAGCTTCGTATATACGGGCGGACCCTTTGACGTGTTTGTCACAGTAACATCAAAGTCAACAGAACTCCAAGAAATAATATATATCATTGCTGAAGTTCTGAAAGCGTCAACATCATTGTGAAAAGAAACAAAATGGGAAGGTGACCAAGGACCCAATGGTTGGATTTGTGATAGTGTAGACACACCTTTGTAACACTACTGGATTCACTTTCACTGGCAGATCCTCAACCCGACTACAATCTTGCTAGACCTTGTGGGATAGTTTGCTGACTTGGATGAAGTGTCGCAGTGGTTGCTACAAATTAATATTTACAGATCCTCACAAACATTTACAGTGCAGCGACACTCGCATCAGACACACAAGCAACTAAGATGCTCACATACAGCTAAATGGAAGATACCATGGCTAATTATGTTATTTAAGAAAACTTGCAGATTCTCTTTTATAGTAGTTTCCCTGTTCAATTTTTAAAAACGGTAACTCCTGGGTTCCTAGTGTTGGATCAATGGATCCTATTTATTCTGTGAATAATTTGGGCTCTAAAAAAACCTGATGAAAGTATTACTCATCCTGATATCTCGGCTGTGCCAATGGCACCATGTATTTTTCATCTGCATTCTATCAGACATGATCTGTGTGTGTCTCTCTTGTTTTTATGCCTTTACAGAGAAGAGCAGAAAGAGAAGAGAAAAAGCAGAGGACAGATGAGAGCTGTGATGAGGATTGGCTGTGCTCAATACCAAAACCATGGCAACCCATCAGTGCTACCTTGAACCATGGATGTATTAAGAGAAGTGGATACAGGGTTGGAGGCGGAGCCCCGTTCATTCCTGTTAAAGTGGCTTAGTGTCGCACGAAGCCAAAAACGATTTACTTCAGAGTATATAATTACCCGGACCTTATGGCCCATTGATGCATTTTACAACTATTAGGACCTAATGATTTAAGGGCTATTCAAGTGTTCATACTGATTTAACTAAAAAAAAAAGTGTCCGTTGAGTTACAGACTGTTACAGTCTCTTTCCCAATGTAAGTCAATGGGAAAAGTCTTTTTGGGCCCAATAGCATCACATGACTGAAAGTTCTAATTCCACAGTTTTGGCCACTGTGTCAAATTGGCCTCAAAGCCTCAAAAGAAAAGTAGAAGTAATGTTTGAAAATATAAAAAATGGTGATGAAGCTTTGGTACAAGCTGCTGCTATTTTCAGTCTATAAGTTGATTTGAAGCTCTAATTACATCCATTAGTACATATGTTATGTACAAATAAAGTTACAAATAAATTGTGTGTAAATGTTATGTGTGTAATAAAAAAAGGCAGATACGTATATTGTGATCAGACGTTTTAACTCTACAATATTGGTATTGTTTTGGTTTAAAAAATCCAGTATCGGTTCAACTCATAATGTATGCCCTACATAATGAAGCATCTCCATCAGAGGATCAAAAGAGATTAAAATCTATCTCAATTCATTGACAGAGATTACTGTTCATGACGGGTCACAACTATGAATAACTATTCAAAACGTGATGTTTTAGATGTTAAAACTGGGATTTAATTCCTTCCAGTAAAATCTTTAACCTCTAAAGTGAGGGCCATGGACAGCCCTCCACCTCAGACACTATAGATAGACTGAAGCAGACACACAAACAGGTGAACAAATGGCTATAATTAGCCACGCTGATCAATAAGACTTTAAATGAAACACACTTATCATTGTAGCCCCCCCCCCCCCCAACAGTCAGCGAATTAGCTTTTGTCCTGGCTGACAACATTGTGAAACACTGTGTTTACTGTACGTTTGTCTCCCCAATGCATTCTCACTCCCAACGTGTCAAATACCAACGTTTGACCAGTATCCCTCGGCATCGGAGAAGGACACTAGGTACCCTCTACAGTTAGTAACTTGTCGGCATGGCGTGCCAATATATGCTTGTTACATGCATAGTGGGCTTTCAAAATAAACTTCCGTCTTCAGGAAGATAGGTACAGGCAACAAAACACCGCTGGGGGCGCTCCCAGCGGTGGTCGGAATTTGATGAGTTGGGAGTGACAACGGGTTGGTTTTCCCAATGGAGACACGAGGAGAAATGAAACACTATTAGCTGGGGTCTCAGGGAGCACTTAACGCTGACAGAGACAGAGAGAATGAAACAAGAGGGGAGGTGCAGAGTGTGTGCTTGTAGGGGGAGGGGTGGGTTTAATGTATTTGACGAGGCCAAAGTTCATTCCATCATTAATACTGCTGTGATGCCTGCTGGAAGGAGCAGTTAACCTCCAGTCCTCAAGGCCTGGCACCTACAGGTGTTTGATCCTCTGTGGTAATTAACACACCACATCTGGAGCTGCTCTCACTATCACAGACTTTTGTTGCCTTCAAATGTATTTTTGACACAGGAAATTGAGTTCTGGATACACTCTGCATCGAAAGCAGTTTAAGCCGTGCTGCTATGTGGCTGCATTTCAAACTTTTAAAGATGCCAGCATGTAGCAACTGACACTGTACGCTGTCAGAAACATTTTTTGCATCTCAATCAATCGAAGCAGTATTGGCCCAATGGTTCTCCCCTTTTTCCAATTTCAACAAGAAATGACTTTTCAAGGAAAAGTAGGTAAACCCAAAATTGAGTTTAGCATTTCCAATATCCAGTTTTGGCGGAAGTTCTTGTGTTGTGGTATCTCACCGCTAACTGAACTACCTTCAAGACACAGCAAGGGGTAAAGTTTTACAAGGGGATTGAATTGCTGGGGTGTAGGCCTATTTAGAAAGCTTGAAATCCCAACATGTCATAGAGGTTAGAGCAGAGCAACTGAGGATGATGAGCATATATAAATGAATATCATGTTTACACATTTATATTCACCATATTGTGTGGAAAACATGTCAAAGTTCAACTTGACTTGACATAGGTGTTATGTCCTCTGTGTTTACAGTAGACCCGTGCTTTCATGGTATTGCCCTCCATAATATTTGCAGCTTACATCAGCGCATACAAGTACTCTGTGTCCTAGTACAGCACGAGCTGAAAAGAAATAAACAGATGACACCGCGGGCATGGAACCCATGAACCCTGTGATGTGTTTTAATTGAAATACATCAAACACCATATTCCCTCCTAAAAAAACACAGGGAGAAAAGACATTTTGAGATTCTAATGGTGTGCAGAGAAAGCAAGGCAAAAATAAGAATTGTTATACAAGGGACATCAAATTACATGGCAGGTCATTTCTTGCTCTTGAGCGTCAACACAACCGAGTAAGCGTTTTCCGACTTGTTCCGTCATTGACCTCAAAGTAGACACGATTAAGGTCACGTGACCGTGCATGTTTGTCTGTACTGTGTTGACTGTCCAAGGTGTACCACACCCAACGCTTACAATCCGCAGCTTTAGTCTGCACTGTCTCATTTAAATGAATTTCCATATAGCTAAATATTTCTTCTTTCCAGCCAATCATGCTTGCTGTAGGCAATGATGTTGATGAACGTGACTTAAGAGCGCAGCTGTCGTTCTCTCTCCCACCGTTAACGATAAAAAATGTAAATAGAAATAAAATATAAGGCAACATGAAGTGTAAGAAAAAAGATGAAACATTAGTTGCCGTTATTCACCTAACAACCAATGTAAATAGTGTGAGCTGTATTACTTTAAAATAGTTTCTTTCTCTTCAAAAATCCACCACCTTATTAACAATCCTGGGTACTGACCAGATAACTAATGCTAATCGCTAAGTATGCACTCTGAGCTAAGAGGATGGTTTCCCTCTTGGGATATTGAACATTTTCATATATTATGCTTCCAATTATTGTGGTCTGTTTTCTACTCACCATGTGTATGTCACAATGATGTCTTAATGGTAAGAACACACTGATATCATTGAGTTCTTTACATAGAAATACTGTACATAACAACTTTGTGAAAGCAGGCATTGGAGAGATACAAGCAAGTTATTAAGGATATACTGCTGCCCAGATATTGTTAGGGAGAGGGAAAAGGGGGGAAACAGGGTGAATGATTGAGATAAAAAAAAGGATTTAAAGCCAAAAAGAGGGAGGAGAGCTGGGATGAAGAGAGAGTGGGGAGAGAGTGGAGGGGTAGGAATGAGGAGGCCAGAAAAACAAGCAGAGAATAAACAGATCGAAGGAGAGAGGGGAGAAAAACAGGCCAAGAGGGAGAGAGAGGCACGGAGGGCTGGAGGCAAACTCAGCATGAGCTGGAGTGAGGAAACAGTGACAGAGGGGGGAAATAAATAGAGAGAGAGAGAGAGAGAGAGAGAGAGAGAGAGAGAGAGAGAGAGAGAGAGAGAGAGAGAGAGACACAACAACAGCTGAAAGAGGAAAATAAAACCCAAGATGGACACAAGAAAATAAACCGTGAACAGATGATGAATGTAAAACAAAAGGGAATTTTGCAAGTTGTCCCCTCATTGCCTGTGTCAACGTATGGTAAATGGTTGTACATGTTAAAAAGATAAGGAGACAGACAGAAAGACAAACATCCAGAGTAAGCAAAGTAAAGGAAAACAGATAAGCCAGGAGAAGAAACTGTCTCATAGAGCCAGAGACACATACCAGGTGAGACAGACGATCAAGGTGAGGAGCAGTGAGAAACACGGAAAGGGAGAAAAAATAAAATAAGCAGGAGAGATGGCTGAATTGGCTGTCAGAGCTCTCCTGTCTTTATTACTTTTCTATAGAGCTGTTTGGAAGGAACAAAGACCGAGTATGTCTTCAATGTGTGTGGGTCCTAGGAGCCCAAGGCTACCTACCTGTGTGTGTGTGTGTGTGTGTGTGTGTGTGTGTGTGTGTGTGTGTGTGTGTACTCTCTACACACAGAAAAGACACACACACACATGCATACACAGGATCAGGGCGCTCACTGCTTGCCGATGGGTTCTTTTCATTGGAGCACAAGGCTCAACCTTCAGCTAACATAAGAGAAGCACAAGGCCAGCGGGACTGAATAGGAGACACACACTCACACACTCACACACACACACACACACACACACACACACACACACACACTCAAAGAAATGAACACGTCTTCCTACGCCTCCTCTCCATTTCTCCCTCCCTCCCTCCATCTCTCCTCCTCCTCCATACTTTCTTTTGTCATATTTTTCTGCCCTGTCATTCTTCTGCAGTAGATGACAAGGTCAATAGGAGGTGGAGGTCTATCTATCTATCTATCTATCTATCTATCTATCTATCTATCTATCTATCTATCTATCTATCTATCTATCTATCTACACATCTATCTATCTACACAGCATACATATAGTACCAAAGACAACTTGTGAAAAGAGACAAATTTTGTCCCTAAAGAAAATTTTGGGACAATCTCTGGAGAGTCTGTCCATCACTGTGAGGTTCACAGGCAACGACAAAGGACAAAGAAACTTTTAAGTCACAGACCCACACCACAACTTGCCATTTTAGCATTTCGGTATCTATAGCATTAGCCAAATATATTCCGTCACTGATTGAATTATTTCTAACCTACCATCAATCTGGTTATCTTAGCGGGTGTTTGATCAGTGACTCACAAAGCTGAATGAAACTCATTTTTTGGCTCTTTTGATTGATTATTTTATTCATTGTATATAATCCTTTCATCTGGTGCATACCAAGTACAGTAGCAGCAGTATACTTTAAATGGCAGTTAGCTGTAGTACTGTTTAACAAATACATCTGGCAGAATAAAAAGCAAACCTATCTCTGACATATTGACACTGACACGATGACGACAAATTCGTCTCCCTGCGTTTGCCAAAGTTTCTATTCTTTCTTTAGAATATGCATTTGGCAGATGCTTTTGTCCAAAGTGACACAGAGATACAGAACAATCAAAGTCACAATAGCTCAAGCAGAAGCCCTCGAGTAGGTTACAAGTGCAGCAACACCCATTTTCAAATTCCACCTATCATACTATTAAGTACCTCAAAGTGCAATAATTTAGTAGCACATTACATAAGTTAGGAAGTGACCTCGGAAGAGTTCTCCAGGCTATTCTTGAAGAAAAAAGGGGATTCTGCTGAATGAGTGAAGTTCAGTGACTTGTTCTACCCCCGAGGGACCACAGGAGGTTGGATTTAGATTTCATTCTTCGCAGTGACAGTCGGACTACGGTCATTGGCTGATTGAAGCAAAATAAAAAGTCCCTCAACCTACATGAGGATATTTAAGTGGCCGTTCTAGAGACCAGCATTCTTGACTTGTGGTTGCATTTTGCAACCAACTGATTACCCATCAACTCACTCCTGCATTTACAAAACTGCAGTAGCATTAGCAGAAGCTGTATACCACGGTAACCGTTCGCCTAGCTTAGACGCCATCCTTACCTAAGTAACGTTGTAGGTCAGACGGCGGCTGGCGGTGCCACAGTTTTGTACTCTGCGCCTCAGTTTCCAAGCATGTGGGAGAATTACAGTGGCCTTCAGGTAACGTTAAAATGCAAAAGGCTACTGTAGAAACATGCCGATGCAACACAGCGCACTACATGATGAGCACAGCTGTTGGGTTTATTCCACTGGAGGCTGATGATAATAAAGGAGCCCCTCACATGTGGGTTTTTTCTCCGTCCCCACCGTAGCCAGGAGACCCGCTGCAGTGGCTTTCTCCAGAGTACAAGTGCAGAACTAAGGGTTGCCCAATATGTCCCAATGAACCCAATAACGACAGTTCTTAGAAAGAGACGCCGATACGAAATGGAAGCTACTGCTCCTATGGACAAACACTAGTACAAAGACTAGCAAGCTGGCTAACGTCTGTGTTACATTCCCCTTTTGAGGTCTAAGGGATGAGGGGAATAACAAAGTAAAATGCACAGGGGAAGAGAGAGTGGGCAAAGGATGAATAACCAAAAGAGATTTATTAACAATCAGCACACAATTTAGCTGCTGCAACATGGCTCACCGGCGGGGACCCTGTCGGTCCGGATCTCCCAGCCTCTTATCCACCCTGGCACTAAGCAGCAATTGAGAACAGCTGTGTTCACTCACACACTGCAGCTGGTATGCAGGGAAAAGGGCGGCACCTGAATGGACACTGGGGGTGGGATAGAGAGAGGGCACAGAGAAAAACACCCCCTCCCATAAGTCCAAACCACCGTTTGGCCACAACCAACCCCCATAATACACCAGTGGTGGGCCGTCAGGGCCAGCTAAGCCTTCTCTGCTGGCATAAACAGAATCACAAAGTTATAGCTATTTTATAATTTAATAATTTTTCACACATACGTGTATTCAAAAAAATGTCCCCATTAGCTTATTTTCTCATCGCTCAGCTCCTGTCTTCCTCTGTTGCTCCAGCCTGCAGCGCTGCTTCCAGAGCAGCTTGTTTTAAGGAGAGCTTTTATCCAATCAGATTCAGCCTCTATGTCTCTATGTAAGGAGAGAGGCCCGATGCCCGCTAGGTAGACTTCGCAGTTTAAGTAAACGGGGACGTTATTGTTGATTGTCATCGTCTTCAACCAATCAGATCTTTAGTTTGACATGCTGGGCGTATTCTTTGACGTGACAGCGGTACCGAGGTAGCCTGCCAAGTACGTCAGCATTAAGGGACGCCGTGATTGGCCAGTGGGCCAGCGTGACTTTTGTTCAAACAGAAAGCTAGCTTGCAGAAGTTCGTATTTAGTAAGAGTTCAGGTTGAAACATATGTAAGGGAAGTTATGACATTTTTAGCGTTTTGCTTGGTGTAGATTATTTTATTTTTTTACCTAGCTTTGTTTTTTTGACACTCAATGGCTGAAGGAAGAGGATAAATGGATTTTGGACTTTGTTAAAGAAAGGAGGATGGACTTTGTCTTTAAGTGAAGGCAGCTTTGGCAAGTGAACTGCTTTTGTTTTTTTACATCTGCAGTAGCGTTACTACTGTGTTAATCTGTCTATCGTGTCGTTTTTATGAATAATATGAATGGCTCGTGCTCTAGCGCTGCAGTGTTGCCACGTTGATTTGTCATGCTTTGTTGTCATATAAATATATGTGACTGGTTCTTGTGAGTTTGTTCTTGTCATTCTGTTAATTACATTGATTTTGACTCTATGCATTTGCTGCGGGGAGAGTTCGTAGATTGTGTGCTGCTGTTGTTTCCCCGCTTAGCATCCCTGAACACACGTACGGCGCCTCAGCTGTTTTTTGTTATTGTTCCGGGTTCAAAAGGTCACACAGCCCGTTGTCTGTTACGCGAGCGCAGTCCACCGAAAACATTAGATTTCCCACAATTTAAGCTTCTGCATTTTCCAAATGCACTAGTATTATTCAAACGTATTGTTCGGTTCGTAAGCCTCGAACACCCTCTATGAATTTACATTATAACAACAAAAATCATACCCACGGGACAGAGCATCAGCCACTACATTGTCTGTCCCCTTCTTGTGCTTTATTTCTATGTTAAACCTTTGGACCAGCATGGTTATGGTTGTACATCTGGGCCAGGAAGACAAGAGGGTTGTGATCAGTCTTTCTTTCCCTGGCTATTTTACTTAGTTACTCCCCTCATCCCTTAGACCTCCAAGTGGAAATGTAACAGTCTGATAAACGGCACTATTGGTTCGTGGAGCGAGCTAGCAACAGCTACCGTCAGTACTCTGGGGTGCGTTGGTTGTTCCTCACAAACATGGAGTGCAACACTCCAGAAGTCAAAGTTGCACAAATTAAGTGAGGTTCATTTTGCTTTCAGTCCAAAATTCATATCCTTTGGGATTACCTCTAGGAATTTTCTCTAAACCGCTTTTCTTTTCTAATTAGAGTTGTATTCATGTTAAAACCACCTATGGTGACACTGACAATGAGGAGCACTAAGTGAATTGTAACCCATTCTGAATAGAGACGTCTATTAAAATGGCACTTATATAATTAGCATGGAGCAAGACTTATGGTGCTGTGAAAACGAGCTTCTAATGTCTCCAACATCTCAATCGGTGGCTCATTCATTTATTTCCAGTGGACGTCACGCCGAGTTCTAAAAGCTCTCAAAATCCATTTACAGACTTCCTATTTGGGAAGAAGTGAGTGGGTGTTTATGTGCATATGATAGAGAGAGAAACATGGATAAATAGACACAGACGTACAAATGGAGCAGTTTTATATCTCTGCCCAGCTGGTAATCAGACTTCAAAAACACAGCGAGAGGGTTGTGTTCCACTAAGTGGCGATTGATCGCTGTGTGAGTGTGTGTACGTGTGTGATGGGAAAAGATGGGTGATAGCTTGACTGATCCCACCAGATAGACTCACATACACACCTGTCTAGCCTGTGTCTCATCCTCAGCGTCGTCTCCCTTCTTCTTCATCACCCCCCCCTCTCGTTCTCTCTGCTTCAATCCCTCGCTCTGAGGAGTGGGTGTGCTCTCCGCTGTCCTTCTCCAATCTCCCTCCTCAGTGTGTGTCCACCGCTACCATGGACACAGCACACTCACAAACACACACACCTCTCCAGTCCCTTTCCCCTGCCTTTCTCCTTCGCTCTCTCTCTTCCTACAACTTCTTTCATTTCCTCCTCTCCCCCTTCTTATCCCCTCCTCTTCCTTATCTGCTCCCACTTCTCTTCATTAAGCCTCCACCACCTCCTGCTTAGTGCTCACTTATCAAAGCTACACTCAAAGCACAGGTGGAGATCGGTGGAGAGATGGGTCAGATAAAGAGGGTGTGTGTGTGTGTGAGTGAAAACAGGTACGTATCTTTGTTCATTTGTGTCTATATGTGTGTGTGTGTGTCTGTTTTTGGATGTGTGATTAGTGCATTTTCTTTCGTGCCTGGAGCGATGTCGAGTGGACACAGAGTCCAAAGCAGCTTCACCCTCTGTCTCAGTCAAAACAAAGCAATTACACAGTCACAGACATGAGGGCACCACCTCTGACAGCCCACACACGAAGAGGGTCGACAAGCCAGCGCCTTTGATCTGGACTACCCAAAAGCTCAATTTAAAAAAAAGAACTATCTGCATATAAACAAAATTCCCCATGTGACATTCCTATGACCCGGTACAGGCAAGATGGGTAACCAACAAACATTTTGAAAAGTTCCTAATACGCTGACCATTAATGAACACTAAGATCAGCAAGCCTCTTGAGAAAATAAATATTGCAAAGTTGCTCGACAAGTTAGGAAATACGACTGCTTTCACAGTTTAATGAGGAGGTGTGTTGTGCACGAGGGTTTGCGTGGCCAAGTCGTGCAGAGCAGCCTTGTTGGAGAGACCAAGGAGAGTGTTAACAGTTGACAAAAGGAAAAATGATGTTTGAACGATAAAGTGTGTAATAGGTCACGGGATGTGACGGCCCCTTTAGGGTTTGGAAATATTAAAATTCCGCTCAGAAAAACTAAGATAAACAAAATGCTGAACCTAAAAAAAGCTGAAGAGAAAGAGCACAAAGCCATTAATGTCTATGGACTCTGGGTTGGCCTACAGCGGTTATCAACTTTGAAATACAGCCCACTTGCTCTGGTTTAATGGATCACCCGCCTCTGTTGCATTATCCATAAGCCACAATGTACGCTCTTTTTTACAGAAGAGCATACTCAGATCAATAAATTAGATTAATCAAACTGGTAGTTACTGCCCTAGTACAGTCTCGCCACTGTTGGCTGTCACATTTATATTTTGCTACCTTTGTAAAAAGCCCTGATAAATGAGGCTTGATTGCTCACCGTGGCAGAAGTTTTCGTCCTCTTTGCGAATATAGTCGGTGTCAGACCTGCATTTTCTATTAGTCAGTTTTAAGAAGGGAGCGGAGATTTCTGTTTTTTTTTTCTCACACAGCTTACAAATCACTTGGTTCACGTTCTCTGGCTCTCCTTTTTCATTTGGTTTAAAAAACAAAGAATTGCCAAATATGCACATTTCCTGTGTTTTTTGCTAACAAAACTGGACATCTTTCCTGCTGGAGTTAGGGCTACATGGGTACTTATTCAGAATCAGAATCAGCTTTATTGGCCATGTACGCGTACGCATACAAGGAACTTGACTCTGATTTTTTGTTGCTGTCTACGTACATACACAGAATTTACAAATAAACAGGAAAAAAAAGTAGAACAGATGTAAGCATAAACATTTAACAAAATATAATTAATATAAAATATAAATACATATAATATATATATGAACATAACCCTATACAACAACAGTGTCCATGGAATTAAGGTGATAGTGCAGAATGGAGGTAGTAGTGCAGTATGACTGGTTAATTGTTCATCAGAATGACGGCGAGCGGAAAGAAGCTGTTCCTGTGTCTGGTGGTTTTGGCGTACAGTACTCTGTAGCGCCTACCAGAGGGGAGGAGTTGGAACAGGTTGTGTCCAGGGTGTGAAGGGTCTGCAGTGATCTTTCCTGCCTGTTTCCTGACTCTGGAGGTGTACAAGTCCAGGATGGGGGGCAGGCTGGAACCAATAATTCTCTCTGCAGACCTGACAATTCGTTGTAGTCTGTTTCTGTCCTGTTTGGTGGCCGATCCAAAACACACAGTGATGGAAGAACAGAGAACAGACTGGATGATAGCGGAGTAAAACAGGATCAGCAGCTCCTGAGACAGGTGGAACTTCCTGAGCTGGTGCAGGAAGTACAACCTCTGCTGGGCCTTTTTCCTGATGGTGTCGATGTTATTAGAGCTGGGCCAAATAGTTTGAAGCTATATTCATAACGTTGACATTCTAATTATTATTATCATTAATTAATATTATGTATAACTTAGAGAAACATTGCTTGCAATAGTCCACTGGCTTCCACCTCCTCTTTCTCTCCCTAATGTAATTATGTATTAACGGCACAGTCTAACGGCAATCTAACAGCACCATGAATTACATTTATATAACCACAATGACGCAAAATCAGATGTACGATAGCATGTAAATCCTTTTTTTTTTATTACAATAATGGAGTGAAGAATTGGGAACGCTAAGACTGAATGTAGCACACAATTCATACCAGGCATGGCATAATTGAATAGCGCTCCGTTATGGTGGACACGTGAGGACCATTATTGTGGCCAACCCATATTGTATTGGACTCTAATCTTGTCATATCGCTCAAGTCCAAGGCTCCTCTGTTTGGTTTCTGTGCTTTCTATCTCCAAGGCGGCAGACCTGATTGAGTGTAATCAGCGGCATTGGACACATCTGGGCTTGGTGTGCCCCATACAATAACGCCTGAGCAGCAGCAGCTTTTTTTTAAGTTTAAGAACCCAGCTGTGACACAACAATTAACATTTTAGGTAGCCTGCTTCAGGAAACAATAACCTCGTGTTTCACTTACATTATGTTTTATGCACTCAGGCACCTTTTTTGCATTAAATGTACAAGAATTTTCCTATTTGTGAATCAATTGATTTTCATTGTGAATTAGTCTGCAGACTGTTAACCGACCACATTAAATGTTATTTTGATGATATTTTTAACAAATTGTATGTATTGGTCGATGAGTGTTTAACTAGAGTTGTGGATTTACATTTCATGGTTCCTTTATTCCTGAGAAGTTTCTATTGTGTTAACTGTTGATAAAATCACCAAATTAGCAGCTGAGAGAGGCACGTGACGAGACAATGCAAAGTCTAAGACACAATTTAGACCAAAATACCACCAGCTTGCTTTGCGTTACCTCATTTGAATGAATCTTTCTGCTTTTTAGTGCCTCTTCTCCCATTTGTGCACTCTGCACTCAATACTGTGCACAAAAGCACAGATGTTCAAAGTCAATTTCAAGTTGTTGCACCCCCACATAACATCACATTACTTATTTATAGTACTTGTCTTAATATATTGTTTGTTTTTTTTACTATGTCTCTCGTTTGCACTATCCACTATGCTGCTGTAATCTTGTAAATTTCCCCACTGCGGGACTGATAAAGGATTATGTTATCTTATCTTATAATTGGGCCCTACGGTGTAATAGCATGTTTTGCCTTCTCTTTTTATCAGCTATTGAATCCACCTAAGATGCATGAAGTGGCCAAGTGTAGATGGGTTAAGAGAGTCTATACATTTTCCAAAGTGGTTCTACCTCAAAAACAAAGTTGATATCCTCATCTGTACTAAGCCATCTTGGAAGAAGACACGCATTTAAACAGTATGAAAGTACTGATACTAATAATTCAGGAATCAAACAGTTGAAGTTGGCAGCGAAGAGAGACATGGGCAACCACCAGCCTAAACAATCCTCACTGAAGTGTGACAGGTTTTCAGCACTAAGCAGTTTGGATGTCTGGTGAGAAACTGCCCATGAAGCAATATCTGACAGTTCATAGCTAAAGACATATTGTTTAGAAAAACATCCAGGTGATACTTCACGTACCAATTACAAAAGGTGTTCTTTGCATTGGGTTGGTCTACAGCGGTTGTCAACTTTGAAATACAGCCCACTTTCTCTGGTTTAATGTATCACCCGCATGCTATAAACAAGTGTAGTTGAGAGAGCTACAACACTACAACAACAATAAAACATGGAATTCAAAATGTTGCTGAAAAGGTTTATATGTGGTGGTTCTGTTCCCTGTGAGCAATCAGCTAATAATCTTGTGCGAAGAGAAGAAGTAAGTGAGAAGGCTAATGGAGGGGATGATGGACATTAGCCTTTTAGTAATGTCCAGCAAGTGTAATACAGTCAGAGCTGGCATGCCCTCAGGGAAAATGGAGAAGGTTAGTCGAGGCCGCATATTGTAGAACTCAGTCAGGACTCCCTGTGTGTCAGCTGACCAGCCCGTCACCTGGGCCTTTCATAAAGCCTTTCGTCCATCATATCTGGGAGGTTTAGCAGGACAAACGCAGTGCACAAGGAAAATGTTATTGGCTTTTTTACACATTTATTTATCGCTGCCTTTGTGTTGTGGGCAGAATGTAAGACATAATCAGTCATAGTTGTAATGGGTAATGTTTGTCACCTAGCAGCTGCCCGTCGGCAGGAGCATCCCCCTCAATAGTTGCAGATATCACATAGCAACTGCTCAACGCGAGGGAAGAATAGCATTCGGAACATTCTGTGAAAGGCCTATATTTGCTTATGCATGGGTTACCATGCAGCTTTGTTTCATACAGTCGCGTGAATGTAATGTGAATGAATCATGTCTCACTTTTTTTCCTTTATCGTTCAGTAAACCTGGAACTGGTTCTGTTCACTTTGCAGCAGTGACGAGGTACTCTTATTAATGAAATGCTTGTTCAATAAGCTCCACATAGTTCCTCTAATTTTACACATTTTCTCAGAAGTGGTGGTAACTCGCTTATGGTGGCACACTGCTCACTAAATACAGAGAACCTGAGGAAGCAAAGATGCTGGTTTGTGAAACCAAAAGGCTGTTTACAAGGACATGTAACACAGTTTGCAGTCCAAGGTGACCACATTTGGGGGTCATTGGCAGACATTCCCAGTGTGTACTGAAAAAAAAATAAGTGGCCTCTTCATTCTCTGGGAAAATGTTTGCTGCAATTGCAATTTTCAGACTCTATGTCCCCCGGCGGATACTTTTATTCATTTGAACTGAAGCTGCTCGTAGACAAAGCATGCATTTAGTTGCCTTAGAAACATCTGTGAAGTCTCTGCTCAATATTACAGTAGTTCAAGGTTGTGACAGTGGATGCATCCCACTCGCCACAGCATGGTGCACGCTGTTCACTCAGCCAGCAAATTGCTGATGAAGGAACAAAACATATGAACATCCACCTGCTGTGGACACAAGTTGCTTTAACCACAGTATCTGCTTTCAGGTAATTGACATGGTTCTACTATGAGACAGAACCAACATTTCTTTCTCTGTATATGTTAAATTGCACATCGTCAAAAGAGACCGTTGTCAATACAATGATAAGAATCACTTTAGTTATAAACTGCAATTCTGTATTTGATGATGATTATGATGATCGCTAGTGGCAATACTCTGGGGATGGCAATGCTATTACTTTCAGCAGAATGCTAATATTACATGGCAAAAAAGTGGCATCATTCTTTTACTGAACGAGGGTGACATCGCAAATTACAGCATCAACCAATCACGTCGTGTGGTACGCACATATTCAACCATATCATAGCATTGTACAACAAAATGGAGGCACCGTAGTCCCAAACCGCGATGGCAAACTTTGTTATTCCTTTCAACCTTGACAAAGGCAGCGCACATCTTCTGTTTTTACCTTTCACAATAAAAGCATATACACTGCGTAACTGTTAATCAGAGAGAACTCAAACTCACTCAGAGCTTTTCGCTGAAAGGAAGCTCAATAAAATAGCTTACATAGATAGTAGATTAGGCCATGCAACAATTTACTGCAGACAGACCGCTGCTTTGGACCAGTTCTATCCCGGTAGTTGGTCCTCTGCCTGCGAGAATCTATTTAAGCATTTTATCAAAAAAGTGTTCGAGCAACTGTCGCAAATTTTGCATTGCATTTTGAAAATGTAATTTTTCCCGCTAACAGGAGACTCAAGAAGACGCCACTCAACTAGTCTATACTTTCCCACACGGCCCTGAGAAGAGGTCCAATCAGTTTAACTGAAAACACCTGTGTGGGTGGGTTCATGGGCTTTAACTGAACAACCGTCCAGTGGTTCTGATACACAAGAGTATATAAAGTGTTGAGGAATCAGTTTGAAATTGTAATTGTGTTTTACGTTGAATGAATGTTTGATAACAGATATTAAAAATAGACTTATCTGGCTCTGTGAAGTTACTAGTTTAACATTCTTGGTTTTCCAGTTCGGTGTCCTACAGACACCACTACCACCTATGAAATATTGAGGTGTTTACAAAATCTCAGCCTCACTTCCTCCATGTTTGCCTCCTTCTCACTCCCTGTTCTCCTTTCCCTCCACGCCCTCTCCTGCCAATCATCTGCCAGCAATTATGCAGATTTCTCTCTTTAAAAACATGCTGCATTCAGAATTTATGTCCCTCTTCCCTTCCCGCTACACCTCCCTCCAACCCTCCTTCACGGCCTAAAAATGGATGACCTCAACTTTATTTGGAGTAATATTTCACACCATTTCACACTCGCTCCTTCTGTCTTCCTGTCTCCCTCTCCATCTCCCTGTCTCCCTTCAGCATCATTAGAGGTTGACCTGACAGCGAGGCGTGGTGTACAGGGTTGAAGGGTATGTGAATGTGTGTGCACCCACTTTTCGGGGTCCTCGCTTGAGTATATTTATTTATATCTTGTGTCGGTCAATTGGCATGCATGTGTAAGCGTGTTCACATGCTTGCGTGCGCGCTTGTCTGTGTGTCAGGGAGCGTTCAGAGGACAAAATATGTGGAAAATAATGCAGGAGGAGAAGGGGGGTGTCTGTATAATGGGCCGGCATTAACTTTTCTTTTCAATCCTCCAACCTTGAACTGAACTGAGCCAGAGTTACTGTGTGTGTGTGTGTGTGTGTGTGTGTGTGTGTGTGTGTGTGTGTGTGTGCGCTGACCTGTGCTACGTAAGACATTTCCTGATGGGTAGCTTGGCCAGAGCGCACAGTTTTGTTAGTTTTTGTTTTTTGAGAGAGTGAAGAGTTTCCTAATTTAGTCTAATTTGTAAGCCAAGCCTTGATTATATTAGATCTATGGAAGAGATCAAATAATTTAGTCTACAAGTTAAAATATCTGCTATTGATCAGAATGGCGGAGACAAAAGCCCAAAGGTTCCTAGGCTATATTGTATGTAAGTTACACTTATTCAGAGCCTTGTCATAGTGGACTAGATACATTATCTTTCTTATGATAGTGTCTGAAATATAAAGTTTAGGACAGACAGACACGACAGCGATCTCACCAGCACTTATCTGAAAAGTTCAGAGATTTTAAACTTGAAGCACTCCAAGCGGCCGCACAAAAAAGGCGGAGCACTCCGCCTATTCTCGAGGCGACCGCACTCTGTCCTCATTGGGAACAATTGAAAAAAGATGAAGGTAAAGGCAAACTCCACCAGTTTTACACATCGTAGTATACAGCTGTTGGAGAGTACTATTGCATAATGTGGAAAAAAAAATAAAGAAGTTGCCTAAAATGATGTAATTTGATTCTATGTCAGTTGTGTTAGAAGACTCCAATTTAAAAAATTTGAAGTGAGCTTAGCAGGCCTCTGGAGCCAGCTCATTGCTGCTTGAGGCAACATCAACCGCAATTAGCACAACACACAAGAATCTCTGACTGAAATGCTGTGCAACTTGCATTGTGGGTAATGTAGGAGCCAGGTTTTTGACAAGGAAGAAGAATGCATGGAATAAAAAAGACAATACCCGTTTTGTGCCTTGAGTTTTTTTGGGCTAACCATTGAGAGTCTGGCAATGTTACAAAAGTGCAATGCTAAATCAAGTGCGACTGAATAGTGTTGGCCGCACTTAGCTGCAGAATCAAACTGCCGCAGCTCACTGAGCTCGGAGCGGCTGCCGCAGCTATCAGTAGACATTGTATGTAGACATTGTATGTAGACATTGTATGTAGACATTGTATGGCAGCTCACTGCACTTCCCTGCTGCTCCTGTGTTTGTGTTTTTGAGGTCACAAATGTGCTTCGTCCCTTTAAGGATTTTGAGAAGAATCAGCTTTTAAAAAATGAGAGAGATGTTGCTTCAGGCAGCGGTTTAATTTGTTTAAGACAAAGACAGAAATTGAGACAAAGCTATTAGCTTACTCCTCCTACTCTGCTTTGGACATTTATAACACTGAATGAAATAAACTTATCCAAAAACGTCTTGGTTTGCTGTTTCAGCCTTTTAGATCATCTACATGAATAAAAGCTGAGAGCTGTAGAAGGTTTTACCAATTAATGATGACGCCATGTCCCTGTACTTTTCTCCCTGCGGCTGTCTCTCTCTATCTCCTTCTTAAGGATTGACCTATGAAGCTAATTATTAAGGGTCACATAACATTTCACCCTCCCTCCTTATCACTGTGTCCTGCCTTACACCCTCACACACAAAAACACCCATTGTACCTAAACACACAGGCTGAAATGCCCACATACACTTGTCAATTCATCGCCTCAGGACTGGTTATATATGCACGGCTAAACCTTGGACTTTGACCCGGTGTGTGTGTGTGTGTGTGTGTGTGTGTGTGTGTGTGTGTGTGTGTGTGTGTGAAATATACATATTTCACAAATTAGATTTTTTTTTTTTCACTTGCAAAACCTTGAATACAAGATTGCAACAATAGTGACGGAGGAAATATGGGCTTTACCTGCGAGAGACGAGGGATGGATTGAGAAAGGGCGGGAGAAAGCGACAGGTCAACATGGAAGACTTTAGAGAGGAGAACGGGAGATGAAGGGGAGGAGGAATGAATGAGAGGACTACGAAAGTTATGAGAGATATAAAGAGCGATTGATTAAAAACAAACAGAGGAGGGTGGTGGAGGAGAGAAATGTGTGACAGCAGGGAGAACATCTACGCCAGCTTCACCCACTGAGTCTTCTCTCCTTCTCACTCTCATTGTCTTTTGTCAACTTCTCACCTCTTAATATAAACTGGTTGTGAATACATGGCATTGGAACTTATACAAAATGGCCTTGAGTTGCCATGGTGTTAGGCATACTTAGTTTGCTGTTTATCTCCATTGCTTTCGAATCTTGAAACTCTCTATAGGTGCATTTGTGAAAGAAGCTGACAGCACTACTAGAATGTCATTTTTATCTTCGTAGCTGAATGCTATTGTGTTTCAAAAGTCAGAAGGATAGATGAACAAGAAGTTGAGATAGAAGTGTGTGGATTAGGTGTGTGACGCGACACAGAGAGAATGTTAGTTCTAAACAACAATGGCGGCTCCTGAAGAGGTTAGCATAGATGCTGCAATAGCATCGCTAAAATCTGAACTAGAGAGTATTACTTAATTAAAAGAAGAGCAAAGAACGGCACTGAAGGCATTTCATCGAAGGAAAATATGTTTTTCGCTCTTCAGTCAGAGTTTGATTGACAAATGGTTCATCGAATCACGTTTTTGAAAGAGCCTGCCCTTTTTCAAAACAGTTTCCAATGATGGCTTCTCAGATGGCAAACCATCTGGCGGGTCAGAGCATTGAAATACACCAAAAAAAACCTGAAACTGACATTGATACATGAGAGTTCACGAAATACTTAAGTGATTCCTTTTTTCTTTTTCTTTTTACATCCTGTTTTTACATAATAGGATGTATCTCAAATGAGCAGATATTGGCCAATACATCAGACCAGTAGATTTATCAGTCCAGTGAACAGAATGGATCTGCCTGCATACAGTGCTGGTCATTAAAAAACAACAACACTACAATCAGTCAAAAAGCTGTGTGTAAAGCACTCGTCAATGTTTAAATGTTACAGAAACTAATTCATTGTCAATAATGATTCCATATATCCTGGCATCACCACAGATTTAGCCTTTCTTCAATGTGCATGAGGCCCATAGGCAGTGAATTGAGGGTGCTTTAGCTTATATATGACACCAAGTGTGATTCACTGACCTCCCACATTGTGAGAGAGAAGTGTCCTTTTCTGTCCCGTGAGTTTCCACATCTTTCCTTCTCAACCAGAGAGTGAAATATACCCTCTATCTGATCATTCAACATGCTTGTACTGCAGCACTCAGTGATATGTGTGTGTGTGTGTGTGTGTGTGTGTGTGTGTGTGTGTGTGTGTGTGTGTGTGTGTGTGTGTGTGTGTGTGTGTGTGTGAGAGTGTGTGTCAGCTTTTCCATCACCGGCCCTTGACAGTGGGGTGTCAGAACTCACTGACAACTGACCCACACTGCCTGCATGACTAATGAATGCATGCACACACACACACACACACACACACACACACACACACACACACACACACACACACACACACACACACACTCATACACTTCCTGAAATGTCTCCAATATGCATGAAATGTGCCTTTCTCTCCTATTTTTCCTTCCTCTGTCTGCACACTTTGACTGTCTTCTTCCTGTGTGAGCAGCATCAGTGTGTGTGTGTGTGTGTGTGTGTGTGTGTGTGTGTGTGTGTGGGTGTGGACAGCTGTGCACTACCGATCTTCCGTCCTTCCCTGTAGACAGTTCACACTGTGCAGGTGTGCAGCATCTCTCCTCTATATGTCCTACACACACACACACACACACACACACACACACACACACACACACACACACAGCTGATGGGAGAGAAAGTGACGGCTGAGAAGAAGAGAAATGGCGTTTAAAAGAGTGTGAAAAGAAGAGTTTGGAACACAAACTCCAACTCGTCCTTTTTCCGTGATACTGTCATCAGGATGCAGTTTGATTTTGAGTCTTTGACAGGAACTGCCAAAATACGCAGACCATGACAAAAGCACAACACACCTGTTATAACTCCTTTTCACGTTCTGAATGATTTGCTCGTTACCATGGTTACAAAATAATTAGCAAAAATGTTCATGCTCATGCCGATTGTTTGAGATAGTTCCTTGACGCTTCACAAGAAGATGGATTTAAAGGTGACCTACTTTTAAGTCCATCTTCTTGTGAAGCGTCAAGAAAGAAATCCTGCCAAAACCATAAATCTATTGTCATAAAATCCTGCGTTTGGTTTTGTTTTCACCACGGAGAACGTGGTAAACATCATTTCGGTATGCTGATGTGTGGCTCAAAGAACTCGCTGTGCATAATTACATCTTCACAATGATTAACTCGTTGCTGTGGACCAAAATGTTGCACACATGAATATACAGACCTAAGCATTTCCATAGAGTTTTTTTCCACAATAAAATCCATTTTGAGAAATGCGATATATATATATATATATATATATATATATATATATATATATATATACGGTTGATGCAGCAGAAACCAGGGCCACATGTGCAGCATGCGCCATGTTGGGGGATATTCGGGAGTAGTTAGAAAAATGAGAACCTATAGCAGCTCTACGCAGACAAGCGGACAGACACTCATCACTTTCCTGTCGACCTCTCTGCAGCACACACACACAAACACACAAGCGTTGATGCCAGTCTTTCCTGTGAGGGCAGAGTCAAGTGTTCCGTTGATGTTTTTCTCACTTCATTAATATTAATGAATCCCTCTCTCCATCAAAACACAACCGGTACTCATTTACACAGAGACCAGCGTGCAGTCACACACACACACACACACACACACACACACACACACACTGAGATGCATGTGTGAGCACACTAAAACAGCACGCCTGCACAATCTTGTAAAATGTGCAATAGAACCCTTTAACCTGTCATTCACATTCTTCACCAACTTCCCTATACTTAAGTGATGAATAGGTGTGATGTGTGTTTCACTTAATATGTTTGTTTGCCAATGAGTCACGCAAGAGGGTGTGTGAAACTAGACTGTTCTGTTGTTAGGCTCTCTATACCTTCACACCCAGATGGGAGATGCATGGAAAAAAAGAAAAGAAAAGAAAACAGGTAAGCAGAGAGAAGAAGCAGAGATCAAGATTTTTTGACTTTTTTCGGAATCCTGGAGGTGAAACATGAAAAAACTGAACAGCGCAAAGAAAAAATGGGGAAGACAAAACAGAATAAAGAATCAAGTAAATAGGAGATATGAGATACAGATTAGGAAAGAGAACAAAACTTGATAGAACGACAGGAAAAGGTAGAGATAAAGAAGACGGAAAAAACGACAGACTAGCATCAAGACAGAAAGGGCGAGAAAGATTAAGCATTTAGTGCAGGCGGGAGGAATGGGAGAGTTGGGTCGGTGGTAAAATGGTGCGCTGAGGAGTGCTGTACCCAGATCTGCAGTCAATTAAGTTGGATTTACTGGGCCCATGATGAGATCCTTACCGAGTGTGTGTTTTCATATTGGACCGGGGGTATGGTAAGCCCTGAAGCTTTCTCCCCCCCCCCCCCCCCCACTACACACCTTCTCCTCGCCTTTCTTATTCTCTTTGTCTACCTTGCTCACCCTCACACTCTGATGCGTCCTGGAGGCTGGGCTCCGCAGCCGCCGGTGGAGCCGCAAGAGCCGCCTGTAATCAAGACTAAACCTCCCCTGAGGCCGAGAGGAGCCTCACAAACAGAACGCTTAGTGAAGGGGGAAGTGACACTCACGTGTAGCACCTGCACACGCCCCTTGTGGGTGAATACCCTGAGGTAAAGCTATATGTTGTGATGATGACAAGATGTATCAGCCACAACTACGCAGTACACACACTCAAAAATGATTGATGTTGAATAATACCAATAATGAAAGATGAGGAATCTAAGAAGTCTGGCTTTAAAAGCCTGAAATCTATAGCCATACAGTTCAAAAGTTGAGTCAATGTGGAACATTTTACGGTTTTAATGAGTATGAATCAGTTGAAAATGCAGTATGAATAGCTGGAGATGGGAAGGTTCAAAGTTCAAATGGGAGTTTTCAGTGTGGGAGTTTTCAGTGTGCTCGGAAGAAGTTGCGGTTTCCTTCAATTAATTAGGAATAAGGATAAAACATCAGGAATAAGGATAATACATCAGCTACCAGTTTGCGTGAAAGCGAGAGCGCATCACTGAAAACGTTAACCCTCATGCTCCCGAAAATAAAACCCATATGCTGGAGTGCTGTTCATAGACTTATCCTCTGAATGAAGGGGAAGCCGAAACTGGTGTAATATGCTCAAATTTTCTAGTTAACATTCTAGCTGCAGCATTTTGAACCATTTGACCACTTTCAGCCGGGTACTATTGCTGGCTCTAAAAGTTGAAAAATAACAATAGTGTATGAAAGACATGGAAAATTGTAAGGTTTGAATGGAGTCTCAAGCTTAAAGAAAATATCCAATTCCTGAGCCTTTGTGTGTCTGTACAGCAGCAATCAAAGGTTGCCGTGGTGACAGGTCATTGCGGATAATTTTTGTTAGTAAGGCACACCTTTCTATACCTGCTCCCCTGAAGAAAGAACTCATGCGGCTTAAATGTTTTCTGGTGAAATGTACATGTAGTGTTAATAATGTGAGCGTGTGGTCAGGCTAGAAAACTGGTAATGTTTGCTGAAATGTTTGCTCTCAGTTAACATGAGTACCCGTGGGACTCTTATAGCGAAATATGAAAGTCGGTTTGCTTCCACAGCAACATTGTACGAATGGACACACATTCTCCGACACTTTGGCCTAACATTATGTACGAAGAGTGAAAACGTCCTGTCTGTCTTTTTACACTAGCGTAAATATCGGACAAGGCACTTCAGAGAAGGTTGAATATTTTGAACAGTGGGACATGGAATTTCAAAGTTGAATAATATCAAGGAAATATGAAAGGTGTTGAACATTTTGAAGTTGAAATGGTGTAAAAAAAATGCTTGAAAAACTGTGAACTTGAACAGGATTCCTAAATTCACACCAAGTACCCGAAAGTTGGAGAACACTTTTTTAACACTGCTTTTTTCCAGGGATTATTTAAAACAGTATTAAGTGATTTCACTATATATTTTTATATTATATATATTTTTGGGCCGGGGGCAGTGGAACCAGCTGTAAACACAACATTGACATATTACCACCACAAAATTGTTGGTGAACATGTTGCAGTTCATCTTTTGCACATCCAGCAGACACAGATGAGAGCTGTAAGAGTGAATCAAAACGAAAACAAAACAATAAAATGTATACGTAAATGTATACGGAGCAGGCCGGTGGGCATAGGTTCACCATGATGAACAGACCGAGGAAGAAGTGCCACTGACGGAAATTCATGCATCAACAGAAAGAGTAGGATAGGAAATGAAGACGAGAAGCCGTAAGAGACGGAGAGAATTGAGGCAAAGATGAGTGGGACTCAAAGCGGAGCGTAGAAAGCAGGATACTGACAAAGGAGAAGAAGACATATGAAGAGAAACAGGAAAAGAGAAAAGTTGAAAGTGAGAAGTAAGAAAGGAGAGGAGAAAGGGAATCAATGTGAGTGTGGGTCATTAGCTGTTGTTTTCTGGATGCTATGTTAGCAGTTTATTCACATACACGCACATATGCACACACACACACACACACACACACACACACACACACACACACACATACACAGTGCTAACAGTTTACACAGCACTTTATTTCTCCCATAAACAAAAACTAAAGCCCAGCTTGTCCTCAGAGCGGCCATATATTATAACCGGAAAACCCTAGAAGGCTGCAAAGAGTGTGTGTGTGTGTGTGTGTGTGTGTGTGTGTGTGTGTGTGTGTGTGTGTGTGTGTGTGTGTTTGTGACTTCCAGAAGCTAACTATCAACTTATCTTACTTTGTGTCTGTTAGTGTTACAGTTATTGCTTTTTAACTATGTTGATGGCAGAAACTTCAACCTCATAGCAATAAGTAAATCCGCACTTAACAACAAAACAGTATGACTTACAGAAACATAGAATAGATTGGGTTTCGCGACAACTATAACAATGTAGAACTACAAACACAGGATTGAGAAACAAGAGTGTAGCTGCCTGCATATTCTCCTTTTCTCTTTGCATTTCCTTACAATGGATGAGTGTCTGTGTGTATGTGTCTGTGTGTGTGTGTGTGTGTGTGTGTGTGTGTGTGTGTGTGTGTGTGTGTGTGTGTGTGTGTGTGTCTGCGCATGTATTTGTGTGTGATGCTTGGATCCAACATGTGGTGGCTGAATCAGCTGAATCTTACACGAGCAAAACAAGCCTTTTACCCCACAAGAATTGCTGGAAATAGAATAATAGACCATTCTTCTTCTCAAATTCAATGAGAACTTTCCAGGACTCCAGGTGTGGAGGTGGTGAGGCATAAAATAATGTCTGGAATCGGAATGGAATCTTGAAAACTTTAAAGGGTCAGTCCACTCAAAACATATCAGTATCTATCTTACTTCCTTCTGGAGGTATCGAGCCAGACACCAAATAACCCAAAAACAAGCTCATTTTTCAACATTTGAGCTGATGTTGTGCCCATTTAATGAATGTACTTTAGGAAAATAATCTGTATTTGGCTGACTCTCTGCATCTGGCAGGAGATGCACCACACACAAGCACACACACCTAGGAAGCAGGAGAATGTAGAGAAGACGACATGCGGGGGGTAAAACAGCGATCACCAGTCCAAAGAAAGTGCTTGTGATCTCTTTTGATAATCTTTTAATCCAGCCTCTACAGGACAGTGGGATGAACAGATGGATGGGAGAGTGAGAGGGTAGTGATGGATGAATACAGGAATAAACCGAGCTGAGATACTCACACTGTGGTGGAATACAACGTGTTTTGTAGCAGAAGAGAGGAAATACAATTATCACTTTAAAGTGCACACATAGAGAGAAACACAGGGAGGGATACCAAACCAACACACAAGACCCTGTGAGGGAACAGCCGCTGCGAGAGCTAGCTGTGTGAAGAGGGTGTACTAATTGTTTTGCTAAGCGTCGTAATTGCAGCTCTCATTGGCTTCTCCAAATGTCAGCACTTCCTGCCGACACAGAGACACACACACACAAAGACAAGCATTAACAAACAGACAGAGAGAGAAAGATGAGAACAGAGTCTAGTGAATCCTGAAGTAAAAAAGCCAATTATTTATTCTCTTTGTTTTTTGGGGGTTTTTTTGGGATCCTTATTAGCTTCCACAAAGTGTTTGCTGGCATCCCCATCAAAGATTAAACAACAATTTAAAAATCACAGTTTAAATGAAACTAAGCAAATGCAGACCCAAGTATACACCACAGGAAATAAGGGAGCTCATTTTGCACGCTCAAGTGTAAACAACAGAAATTAAACATTATAAAATAAAATAAGATATGTGAGCATGTGAATTTCCAGGACAAATTGGCTACCACACAATGACCTGATGCAAAATCTGGGTGGCCACTCTTAAAGTCCCACTGAAACGGAAGTTAGAGCGTTAATCACTTTGAGCTGGAAGCAGGAGGTGGTGAGCCTAGCTTAACATCAGGACGTGAAGCAGGGGAAGCAGCTAGCTTGGCTCTATCCAAAGTAAAAAAAAACAACAAAAGAAAAACAGCTACCAGCTCATCTGACCCTATCAATTAGCACCACAAAATCTGACCAATTAATATAGTCTATCCCATTGTTTTAACAAACAAAAATGTTGAAATGAATCACATGCTGTATTTATTCCTTGAATGGCAGCCAGTGACTTCCTGCAGGTTTGTTGGCCCCTGTGAGGTTGCCAGATAAATTCACTGATATTAGCTAAGAAGTAGGTATCTGTAACTCCCCCAAACCACAAATCTTTGGTTTTACATTTCTATCTTTGTAAGGTTTAAACAAACAACATACAATGTGTCAATTTCACAGAGTTGGATGCACTATTTTCAGGCTCGCTGTCTCCTCCTGCTTCCAGTATTTGAGCCAAGCTAAACTAATCTAATCACATACACACTGTATACTGTATATGCTGTATGAAAGTCAGAGAGGAGAAACTGCTCATGGATCTTGAAAGACAATACCACCTGCACATCACATATACTATTCAAATTGTAAACAACAAGCCAATCAATATTGGAGAGGATGATGAACTCCCTCCCACAGCAATAGAAATGACACAGGACTCTAGTGTAATCTGATATATAAACATTTCAGCAACCCACTCCACCTTGGACCAAATGCTGAATGCCACAGCTGACCATGGGGATCACTATGTGGCCTTATTGACACTGAATGCAGATAGTAATAAAGACATTGCTGAGTCTGGGTTTAAAGATAAAAGGGTAAAGTCATCCACGTTTATGCTGTAATCTGACACATAACCCGCAGCACTGATAGCAAGACGTGTCAGCTAGGTACAGAGTATAAATGGAATTCAAATAATTATACTTACTGCTGAGTGCAGCTTAAGTTAGATCTCACAGCAAAGATTGCCCATTGGAAGTGCAAACCATAAAGTTGTATGAAAATTATTTTAGTTGACGTAAGATTTTGATTCTCACATTTTCTTACGCTGTGTTGGCACAAGGACTAAGAGTGCATATGCTAATCACACACCGCTAAGGGAGGTTTCTAAAGACACTATCTGGTAAGGCATTCAAGTCTCTGCAGAAATATGATACAGACTCTGCACTGCTGATCAGAAACATACTATTTTGCAGTATAGACAGAATGCTCATGTATTGCTGAATGTGGTTTCGGTTAGTTAGTGACAAAGCATATAAGAGATACATTTTGCTGAACCGACTTTCAAAAAGGCAAATCTGTGAAGTCACTCCCAAGTTTGAAGATGACAAAGAGCTCTGGTGTAATCTGATAAACGGGCTACTCTGCCAAATGCTACCTGGCATAAACTGGTGGTCTGCCAATAGGACCTGTACACACAGCTATACAGCTATGGAAGACAATATGCTGTACAAGGGGGACAATCTGAAAACTGTAAAAAAAAAATGTAGGCCGTCTGAACTAACAATACCATGGAGATGTTGTTTAAAGGGAAACTCTCAGGTTCCAACAATTTTTAATGTTAACTTGCATTCACTCAATATTGAAAATGCAATCTTTCCCAATCACAGTTAAACTGAGACTATTTTTGAAGGGTCACTACAATACCCAGTATTCTTTGCCAATGCTGCCAGGAATGCTATCTAGCATTTTTTTGACAGATCAAGCAGCTTGGCTGACAAATGTACGAACACGGACTCAAGTGCAGACTGGACACCAATTGCCAGTTGGCATAAATGAGGTGAGCCTTTCCTTTCAATTGATCTAGAGCTCTGACTTACGGACACAAAAGTCTGATGATTTACAGAAGAAGAAAAAAAACGTATTCTCAAATAGCATAGCAGACCTCTGTACTTTCTGTACAACACCTGAGAGACAATAGGGTGAGTCATCAGTCATCCAACAGTTTGTGTTTTTTTCTATTGCAGGGCAATCATGACCTGTGAGGAGGTTATGAATGATTGCGTCACCCTTTGTTTAAGTTGCTGAAAGATGGTTTCAACCAAATTGTGTCCAGACTTGTCATACAAAGTGGTCAACTAAAACTTTCAGTGCATACGTGAAGGTCTGCCGGTAATGCAATGTTGTGAGCTTCACATTATGGGGATCCATTCATCTGAATATGAAAACACGAGTCCTTCTGTCACTCCTGGAGTCAGTGCTAGACAGAGTCTTTGCTAGCTGACAGATTTACAGCCTTGCTGGCCTATGATCCTTGCTGGCCATTGGAAAAAAGATTTGAGAAAAGCTGATTCTTTTGTGTTCCCTCTACAGACTACAGAAACAGACAAAGGGTTACCCACCTGCCCAGCCAGGGCTTGACGGAACGTTGATCCTGGACATTTAGGAGATTCACCACTCTTGATGCTTTTGTATTGTGGATCACAGACATGGAACAAGTCGCCAGCAGAACTGCTTGGCTGCAAAGAGGGCAGTATTGCCTCACAGCAATCTGATTAGCCCGCTGCAACTGACCCAGGGAAGCTGACTAAGAAATGGCCCTGACTATCTGAAAATAGAAGCTACAAGCAGTGTTTATCCGAAACCCTGACTGGTTCCATGAGAGAGTTGAGTTGGGAGAATTATTGACAAAATCAGTGACTGTCGTAATGTCAGAGCATGTTGTCCCATCTTCATGCTAAGCCGAGAGGGTTAGTGAAAACACCAGTGTTTCAAGCGTCAGAACAAACCCAGGTACTCTGGCAATCACTCTGTCCCCAGAGACTGATGCTCTGTGCTTCGGCAACCATTTCTGAGCACATCAGACAGGACACTGAAAGTGGGAAGATAAGCAAGTCATACTTAGCAGATTTGTAATTTCAGGCACTGAAATACATGAATAACAAACATTGTTGCCGGAGGCCTTTTCTTTTTACCGGCGCGCCCCATCATATGCTTTAGAATTTAAGTATGCAAAGGTACCAAACATCCTTCTAAACAGCTTGGCCATTTTTCTAGTTACAACAATTATGGGGAGTTGAGACCTTCGCATAATTATTTAGATCTTCACATATCAGCTTAACTTATTTAACAGAGTAACCCACTCTGTTTGTTTAAATGCAGCCTCACCTAAAGTTTACACTGCACATAGACAGGCAATCAGCCACCCACCCTGTGAACTATAGACCTAACTGGCCAGTCTACAAAACAGAGTCAGTCACAATGTGCCCCTGCTTCTCCTTTGAGGCTTTGCTGAGGTCTCAATACATCTGTCCTCTTCCATTTATCCATCTCTCCATCTGTTTGTCTGTCCCTGTGTGTGTGCCTCAGTAACCCTATACATCCCATGTGTCCAATCAGCTCATCTGACCCAGTCAGACAGTGAAAGCACCAGGTGCCAGATGCCCAGCTATAATTGGTAAGCCAGGTTATTTCTAAATACTGTACACTATATTGTTAGTGTTAGACATGAACCTTTCTCCACTCCACCTTCGATTCAACATGTTGGTGTTAATACAGCAACTGACGACATATAACAACAAGAATACTAAAACCGCTGATGATCATTAAAATAATAATTACCATCTTTAGAAATGTTCTGATGCGTGTGATACACATTAACTGTATATTAATGATCGAGACACACAGTGAGGCAACTTTCAGTGTTGAGCAGTAAAGCAAAACTTGCAGTATGCATTGCAGTAATGTGACAAGTTGAACAAGTAGTGTAAGGGTTTCAATTCAAATTTCAGCATCACAGTTACTAATCACAGTAATTAGTAATCACGGTTACTAATCACAGTAATTAGTAAACACGGTTACTAATCACAGTAATGCGAGGGGGGTCGACCCAAAGAGCACTACTAAAATAGCTTTGAATTACTGAAGGTATAGCTATGCTTTGATTGAAGCAGACTGGAGGGGATTAGATGCCCCTCAAAGACCTGAGACTTGACTTGTGAGCATCTCTGGTGTGCTCTTAACTGGCTTGCTAGCTTTACTGTGAAGGCTACATTCAGAAATCATCAAGTTAGATTCAGAGGGGGTGTGAACCGCTATATTGTGAGGACTTCTGGAGTCCTGCGTGATCGTAGCTAACACTAAGCTAGCTGTTGGTGGTCGGTAATTCCCTCATTGGCATGAATGCAGAAATAAGTCTGATGAATGGGTTGTGCTGATAACTAAAGTAACAAAGTCATGTAACTGGGACTTTTGGTGTTTAGTAGTAAGTAAATGCAATTACTATTTGTCATATTTAGCAATATGTCAGGCATAATGAATTATATTTTAGTTAAGTAACTGGTGACTTTTACCATAAAAGTTCAGTTCTCATGCAGCACTATAGGCCCTTAGCTGGGGTTGTTTGAAGAGCTTATCCAGAGCAATGCCAACCCAGCCTTATGTCTCCAAACTGAATTATAGCCAACAGGACCCTGGGTAATATGCAGTGCCAGCTTCAACTCTCTGGCTGTCTTTCTATTGCTTTCATTCACTTTTCCTCTGTCCCACTTTCATTGTTTGCTGACGTTCTTTCTAATTTGTAATTCCATCCATGTTGCCCCTTGCTAACCTCCTCTGTATGCTCTTAGTACTTTTATTCTCACTACACACACATGCACACGCACACAAAGATATGAGAAAAGAGGGAGCACAGTCCAACATTTAAAATCCTTCATTAGCATCTTCTGAATTACTTATATTTACACAGTGCTGGAATATTCCTGAGGAATAACAAGTTTTTAAGGACATTTAAGGACGCCAAAGTCCACCACACACACACACACACACACACACACACACACACACACACACACATAAACACAAGCAGACAAGACAGTGATCCAATAGTAATCCAGACATTAAAACATAAATGAAAGCTATTAATGTAATTAGGGAGATCTAGATGGAAAAACGTCTAATGACCAAGACTGCTGGAAAACAGGCTGTGTACAACCAGTCCAGTAACTACTGTCCTAAACTGTCAAATGCGTAAAGATACACATACACATGCACATGACTTGACTGTTGTTACAGGTGTAAGTGTGTCTGCAAAAATGTGTTTGGTATATGGCAGGGCATTAGACAGAATATTGTATTCTTTCTCCTCTGATGAATGATTTTACGGTTGAGCATAAATGAGTGTTTGCAGCAGAGGACAATTGGCGTTATCTACAGGAGTAGCAAACGTATGGCACAAAAGTGCAGGAGAAACTTATTAATATGGATCAGTAAGATTGATTTAATAAAAGAACATTTGCATAATTTCCTGGTATGAAATGCACAGGGGAAGCTGGTCCTAACCTCTCTCCAATTAGCTACAGCTTTATTCGTAAAAAGACACAACATGAAGAGACACAGTGTTCCTTTTAATAATTACTTTTTCAAATGTCAGTTGAACTATTAGAATTTAAAAGGCGAGACAAGAAAGAGGTAATATTGGGCCTCAATCACAAACAAATCTGTGCCTAAACAGCGCGTAAGAAAGTTGTATGCACAGATCTGGGATTCATTAATATTTTCATACCTGAAATTGTTATACTCTGCAAACAAATTTAAAGTGTGTCTCACCATGCGTGCACACACATGGTGAATTATGAACTGCATTCATTAAAAGAGGCTTTAATAGACAACATTTAAAACTGTTGGATACTAATGTATTGGCCAAATGTATTAAATCAATTTGTAATAGACGCCCTTTCATCCTCATCAATTATGGTCATACTTACAATATATTGTACATTTTCCAAACTTTTTTCAATGAGGCTTTGAATGTCTGTTTTTTATTTTTTATTTAGTGTAGCCATCAACTTCAAAAAAGAAAAATATGATTTGATATTATTGCAGTTATGAAAATGTAATTCATGGTGCTGTTAGATTGCTGCTAGACCATACTGTGAATTCAGGTGCATGCTAGCAAGCATGAGAGCGCTGTGAAAATCAAGTTTCTGAAAGGTTGAATGCCAACAAATTAGCTTGAGGCAGAATATCTCATTGGATAAAAACAACAGAATTTTGGAAATGATTACATCCATCTTCTTCAAATAAATGATGACTTTTGACCTGAAGAATGCTCTGGAGATGTTTGAATGAGTCAGCCACCACTGAAATCTAACTCTAAAAATAGTATAATGCTGATGATATTAGTGTAGCCAGATATTTTTCTGCAACTGTGCAGAAATACAGAATTTACAGAATAAGCTGTTCAGCATTGAAATGTTGATTTGAAATGTCAACGTTTTTAATGAAGCTTTGAACTGTTTAGTAAAGCTGATACAATTATTTTTACCTCAGGATCAAAGTCCTTGCTTTACTTTCACCTATATATCTTGGACATATCCCACGTATGGATGTTCTTTGAATAATGCGATCAGCCTTTCATCTCTGGCTGACAGAGCAGCTGGTTTTTCTCCTTCTTTTTTACGTGATCCACAGTCCGTATCTCAGGGGACACAACATCCACCGCCTCGCAACCCAGGTTTTTTTTTTTTTTATCATCGTCAAGTCTGATAAAAGTGTGCCTTTTCTGCCTTCCACCTCTGACACTATTGACTAAATTTTTTCAGTAGTTTTTCTTTATTTTTTATCATGGCCTACGCTTCTCCCTTTTCCATCAACTGCTTTCTCCATGATAAACCTCTCCGCTAACGTCTTTCCTTATAGAGAAATGGGGGCGTAGCAGTATGCTGATTAAGAGTAGCGGGAACATGCCTGTCAATTTTGAATGATTCTGATTCGCTCACATACATATAGTGGTAAGAACAAAATTGGTTGGTGCGCACATATCATGAACCGCACTTATCTTTGTGCGCAAAGAACATTTACAGACACATATTAGTGAATGAGGCCTTTTGTTTTTTTTATCACTCTTTGGTGGCTAGATGATGTGAAAAGGAGCGTCAGACTAAGGTTCAGTCATACAACACTGCTGTAACATGTAACATTCATGTCGAGGCGTCATGGCTCAGCTGCAGGCAGACGTCACAGTCTGCTACCTGCCCTCTGCAATGTTAACACAGCTTGCCACGCATGTTTCACCTTGTAGACATACAGACACTGCTCCTACACCGCACCTGAGACCATCCAACTGGGACCAGCAATGGAAAAATTAGCCCTTTTCATCCCCAACGCTCTACGAACACATTAAAATAGTAAATACATTAACTGTATTTTCAGGACGATAATGTCGACCATCTCTTCATCAGTGTCCTCCTGGCAAACCACAAGCAGTTCAAGCAGATTTAACCACATATTGGACTCAAGATGTGAACTTAGGTCTCCAGTGTGAAAGTCCTGCGCTTTGTTTCCCCTCTTTCCTACAATCTCTGTGTGGTATACATAAATGTAGTGCTTGGTACACTTACAATACATATATATATATATATATATATATAAAACAATGTTTCCTAATAAAATGTAGTTGGTCAAACGACTTAGCAGTATAGATAGTTATTAGGTGATAGAGTTGAATTTACGATAAACCAAAACTCAGCTAAGGGCTAAACAAACCTGATGAAGCAAGTGTAAAATGGGTTCATTGCACGTACAGGAAATATTGAGGTGAATATCAAGATATTTTTAAGTTTTGGTGTGTTTGTTCAGTTTCATTCTTTCACATATCCTGCGTTTCAACAGCAGCCAACTGAAAGATTCGGCTGTGTTGTGGATTACTGTTATTACTCCTGCACCCCATCTTTAAGCCACTGTCCATCTCCTCCGTCACAGACTTACATATTTTATTTTTATTTTGGCTGATTAGTCTCATTTTTATCTTTTCTCTACATCTCTCGTATTTCCTTTCCTTCTTCCTTTTTGCGACCCCTCTCTCTCTTACTGTCTATGCTAAGTATTGGTAATTACATTATCATGCGCTACCCTATGAAATATAGTTTCAGTGACACCATGTGTGTGTGTGTGTGTGTGTGTGTGTGTGTGTGTGTGTGTGTGTGTGTGTGTGTGTGTGTGTGGAGTTGATGATGGAGAGGCTGTCTGCTTTTTTAATAAGCACAACACTGCAACGCCCCACACGCTAACTGCCTTAGCATCGAACTTCACACACACACATAAGTAAACACACATAAACACACACACCGAGGCATCTGCCAAGACTAGGCTCAAACTTGCAGGGAATTTATGTACAAATAATTACTTTTTAATAGCCAGTAATGTGATTTCCTGCCAAAGAAATATTCAAATGCATCTCAGGCAGTCCAGTATATTATCTGCCTGGAGCTACGGATGCGACTTCGGGGAGACGGCACAGGAAAGACAGATTATTGTTTGTGTGATAATAATTATTTTACCCTTGTCATCTGCAGAGGAAAATGGGAGATAATGCCTTTGTGTCTCTGTCTCCTTCATTCACTTTATTTTCTCTTCCTTTTTCTCCGACTCGTGTTCTTTCGACCTCTCAGTCAAGACTCCATCAGGATAGCCTGCACTTTTATCTCAGTGCAGACGGCAAAACACAGACTTTTGACTTTTTGAACAGGTAATGGGAGTCACAGGGTCGATGCTTGCCAATTATTTGTTTCTGTGTGCGCTGCGTAACACAGTTAAAACATTTGTAGAGCCGGCTGCAATATGGTAACTGTCACACGTTTGATGATTTATTGGCGACTCGAGTTGGGATTTATTGGAATTATAGGTTTTCTATGTCCAAGTGGACTTAACAAATTGACATTTAGATATTGCCCACATTGCTAGATTATTTTTTTGTTCCTAGTTTTTCTTCTGCACTTCTCTGTTTGCGTGGCGTTAGTCAAACTAATTTGGTGTAATTGTAGTTGTCACGTTGCAACAGGGCTTATTCCTTTTTTTATTTCTTTTTTACCTTTTTTGCCAGTAACACTATTTGCTTTTGTAGTCGTGGATGGTTATTGTGTTTGGAACTATGGATGTAATACATTTAGAGTTGCTTTGTCAACTTAATTCAATAACTCTGATTCACATTTGATGCATATTTAATACATATTGAGCGTTAATAAAGTGTGGATACACTGATTTCTTTTCTTCATTCAGGGAAGTGTGCTTCTTCTATTTTGTGAAATGTTGCAGAGTCTACCCTTTCAGGAATAAGCAGCATTCCAAACTGGGCCCAGCTGTGTCCGGGCGGTGTGGTGGCACATGAGGGTGAAGGATTTGCTCCGGGGCACAGCTGTAACTTCTGGTTGTCACCTCTACCTTGACTACTCTACTTTACAGCACCACTTGGCGTTCGTTTTTGCAGCGCACCCGTGCTTTGTTCAAGTTCTTGTCTGAGTTTGAGTTTGCCATGGCAACAGTGACGTTTCTGGATCGTGCGATGGGGCAGGCTTGTGTTGTTAATACTAACCTTAACGTTACAAGTGAAATGAATCCAACTCCAATGTGTCTTAGGTTTAGTCCGGTACTACAGGAGGCTTTGTTCCTGTTGAATGAGCTGCTGAGGCCTGTTGTTTGATAGGCTGTTTAGATTCCAGACAGATAAAACTCCGACAGCAAGATACAGTTACGTAGTTCCAACTTATCTTACTGAAGCTTAAATAGGAAGTGCACTTAATGAACCAGTCTCAATATATCAACCTTTCAGCCAGAATCTGTGTAACTGTATGAGATAATGGCCAATGTTCATTGACTATTTGATGTGCGATCTCTCCGTCGTGCCTTCCTAGTTTCTTTCTGTTTGTCACACACTCACGCAGACTCCAGGGTTCACGATGTCACAGGTAAGTGACGGCGGATGTAATGTCTAGAATTCATTTTTTGCATTAACAGCTGACACCTCCCTCAGCAAGTTCAAGTGCCTAACACCGTGTGTGTGTGTGTGTGTGTGTGTTTGCAGGTGTTAATCTGTGCAGTTTTTGTGTGAATGTGTGTGTGTGTGTGTGTGTGTGTGTGTGTGTGTGTGTGTGTGTGTGTGTGTGTGTGCATGCATGGACTGGCTAATGACCTCTGGAAGAATGAGCCAGCTCAAACTGAACCTAAGGGAGTCTCACCAATTGCTGCTCTGTGTGTGTGTGTGTGTGTATGTGTGTGTGTGTGTGTGTGTGTGTGTGTGTGTGTGTGGGGTGAGTGTGTGTGTGCATGCTGAGCACCAGCTAACGCATCGCTCTGTCTAATCCGCACGAACAAATCAGAGCTAAGTGCACAGTCACACAGCAACGTCCAGCAGCTAACACAGAGAGAGAGAATAAAGAAGCAAGACTTGAAATACCGAGTAATAGAGATGATGGTTCACTTATTTTGATTCTTGTTTGTCTTTTTTATTAATGTTTATTTCAATTGTTTATAATTATATGTTTCCCACAGCTTCTCAAATTTTCACTAACCTCCTCCTCCGTTTGGTTCTTCCTCTTATATGACTCTTTGCCGTGGACTATATTTTATGTAAACTTTGTGAATGTGTACTTTCTGTGTGTGTCAGAAGTGCTGTGAGTGTGTGTGTGTGTGTGTGTGTGTGTGTGTGTGTGTGTGTGTGTGTGTGTGTGTGTGTGTGTGTGTAAGTGAGTGTGTGAGTCCAGTGGTAGATGTGAATGTGTATGACAGGCTGATAATGGAACTCACTGTGGGCCATTCCACCTACCTAGGAACAGACATTATCTGCCTCTGGGGAACACACACACACACACACACACACACACACACACACAACTACACACACACACGCACACACACAGTATTATATCTTATCACAATGACAGTCTAGCACAGAGAAGTCAGATCACTTACAGTGACAGATCAACACCCAGGTCACACCCACACACACACACACACACACACACACACACACACACACACACACACACACACACACACACACACTTTGTTACCATTGCTGGGTTATATCTATGATGTCAGTGGCTCACCAAAAATGATGCCTCACAATCTTCCTTCTGCCTCGATGATGTTCTCAAGCACAAATGGTGTCCTCTAGGAGTAAGGTTATTTGTTTATTAACCAGTCTGATCCGTAGCTGTTTAATTACCTTAGCAGTAATGCTACACTCATAGTTTTCAGCGTACGCTGGAAATAAAAACACACATAGCTTTCATTCGTTGCTCAGGGTCAAGTGAAGTCCTCACGTTGACGTTAAAGGTACACTGTGGAATCTTTGACCACTAGCAGCGCTGTGGAGCAATGTCTGTTTTGAGCGTGTCCCTGTTCTGTTTGTGTGCGTGCGCTCAACATATACATACATATACGTGAGTCACATACATATATGTGACTCACGCACAAGGCAACGTGAGCCGTATTCCCTCCACTCGGTTCCCACTTTTATGCTCATCAATAGTGAGTTACGCTAATAACAACAAAGGCAGTGAAGAACAGCCCTGCGAGCTTGCCAACAGCAGCTCTACTAATGTTTGTGAGAGCTCAAGAATGCTCGCAATGCATTTTGGGGGAGAGGCGCTGAACACGAATGCTCCACATAGCGCCTTCAAAGTCAAAATTGAGTTGCAAGTCGTTTCTGATTGAAAGGAAAGAGTTTTTGATTGAAGTATTCTGCTTTTTCTACAGTCAATATAATTAAATCCCAGTAAGACATTTTTGTACTCCACTCTAGTTAGCTACTGAAGTCTGGTTTTATCAGGTTCATCATAAAAACTAATTTCTTTACGATTCAACTTAGGCTTTCTGCCTTTCATTTTCCTTTGAGCACTTTTCTTAATTTCCTCTTTCCACTTTCACCGTATCCATGGCTGCATCTCTCCACACCTCTTTCTCTCTGCTTGTCTTCGGCTCAAAGTCTCTCTCTCTCTCTCTCTCTCTCTCTCTCTCTCTCTCTCTTTTTTCTTTCTGTGCATCTTCTGCGCTTCTCTTTTCCTCCCTACTCTACACTGTAGTTCAGTTACTTTTTTTTTTTCTTTTTTTTTACTGTTCTCTTTGCTTCATCAGAATATGATATTTTTCTCTACCTGTCTTCTTTCATCTCACAGCTTCTTTCCTCCTCTCTTATTCTCTCCCTTTCTCTAATGAATCATGTTGAAGCTTGCTTTCATACACTGCTGATGGAAGCCCTCTGGCATGCGCACATATTGCATACATTCATCACTGCTACAATGGAAGTTAGACTTTGCAAGCAAACGCACACACATAATTATACTCCCATTTGCTCATGCATATGTTTGCGTACGAAAGTGAAGATACATGTGATGGACCGCTTTATGTAATTTAAAGTGTGACAAAATACAATATAACAGATACAATGTTGCTCAAAAGAACCTGGGTGACAATTGGAGTCTTTACATTAAACTGCATAAAAATGGTACAATCACGTTTATTGAAGGTTTTGTGGAGGGATCTTCAGTCAGAAATTGTCAGTGGATGGCAGATGTAAAGCTATAGGCTGCTACAGCTTCCTACAGTGATTCTACAATGATTTCACTGTTGTTGTTTAGTTTGTTGCATTTGTGGGGCGGACGCCTCACCTCAAGAGCTCTACATGAATATCAGTGGCAGATTCTGCTATAGGCACAAAAAACCGATAGAGACACATGCATGCACACTCACGCACCGACACAACGGCCATGTGCACAGACACCAAACAAAAGCTGGGTGGCATTAAACCTGTCACGCCCCTCTTACCAACATGTAAGAATGGACACACTGCAGAAGCGTGGCAAATACACAAATACACACACATGAACTCGTGGCAGAATTATATCTGGGCACACGCGCACACATACACCGATATCGGGAAAGAGGGAAGTGAGCAAGGAAAAGAAAATAATGGGCGTACGATAATGGGGGGAAAAAGAAAGACAATGAAACAAATACACCTGACATTTGACATACGAATCAGCTCATTAGCACAGCTCTATGTTTTCAGGAATTCTGCCAGAACCTGGGAACTAATAATAGATTTATTTTACCTGGTTTAATTAAAAGGAATCTTTGGGAATAGTCTTCAGCCATGTGGGCTAATATATTCAGTATAGAGATTACATGCAAATGTCTATAATGTTTATAGTGTCTTGCAGGTGACGCAAAACACTTCCTGCTATCATCAACTGATCTCTGACACTTTTTGTTGGTCACACATGCATTGAAGCAGCAGCTCTTTTGCCATTGTTTATTTTTTAATGCAATATTATTATTTTTTGGCAAGTTACAGTTTGTATGTGACTTAGTGCTTAAATTAGAGAGAAATAAGTTGGCGTTTTTTTTGCATTTATTACATTATATTTATTATAAACACTCATAACACCCTCAAATTCAAAACCATTCTAGACTTCCCTCAATTCTCAAGTCTAGGAGGGAAAGTAGACTTTGGCATTTATTCTCATTTGACTGTCCAATCAAAGCGTAGCATCGGCCAGCTCTGACCAGAGTCTGATGACTACATAGAACTGTTTCATAGACTCTCGCAAATTTTCCAGATTTCTTTTTCAGGTTGGTTTTGTGGATTTTGGGCTAGTCATGGTTGAACATGTTCTACCTGTTGAGAAATCATTAGCTCAGTAAGTTAGCTCATCATTTAGTACCGTGCACTTCTATTTCTCGCTAGCTACTTGAAGCTATACTGAATGTATACACATGCTGCTTTTGCCTTCATGATTGTAAAATAGAATAAAGCCCTAACTGGATTTTGAGATTCAGTCTTGATTACCAGGTGATGGTCATTGAACTTTACACTGCGATCTGTTGGCTTTATTCACTATCTTTATCTTTTGAACCTGTTTTTTTCTTCCGCTGAGTCAGTTTAACATCCTAGATCTATCCTTCAAATACATTTTGGAGATCATTCTGTCTTCTCTCTGAAATCACTTTTTCGTTTTTTCTAAAATATCTGTATTTTTATGATGTGTTCCGTTTGCGGCCCTTGAACATGTACACCAACTGACAATCTAACTTCATCCTAGCTTTATGATTATGTTGTCTCATTATCATCGACATTCATTGAATGAATCATCATCATCATCAGACACATTTCCACACGCATCACTGTTCATTTTGTTAACTAAAACTGTCACGAACTATGTTTGGACAACAACCTTTTTTTTTCCATGACTAAAATGAGACGAGATGCAACCGAATTCATTAAATGCTGACTATAGCAAAATGTGATATAAAATAAAAACTTTTGCCAAAATCATTTTTTATTTTTATCACCTTCCACCTTCACTTCTTTTTGTCACTCTATGTCTCTCTGTTGTAAACAAACACACAGTGCTCCATCCAGTGACGTGCGGTGAGGTTGGTGTCTGGTGAGGATCTGACTCTACATCAGTCAGATTTACAAACATATGAACCCAATAGAGAAGCTTAAATCACCATTCAATTGGCAGTTTGCACATTGACTACTGGTTGTTTTTCATATCAGCATTATTTACACACACATAGGTGAGGTACATGTTTGATTCCACCGGGAGCGTTTCAGAAGCGGAGCGCTCGCGGGCACCTCCCGCGAAAATCGTGAGATTCCGCGATAATCTGAAACAACCAGGATGTATGAAGATAACAACAAACACATACAAAGTTACTTTACCTGTCTGACGTTGAATTGCTGTTGATTTGGTCATATTTCCTTGTTTTTTGAGACATTTTTAAGCTTGGATATAGAATCTTACATTTTTGTGGTCAAAGCAAAATATAAGAAGAAGAAGAAAAGTGTAGAAGAAGAGCAACAACAGAAGAAGCATGAACCCAACCCGTGGGCTCTCGCTCGCCCTCTTCTTTGAGGCAGAGGTACTGTTTGCCTCTCTGTGCTTTTTCACTGCGGTTTAATGTCAGATCAGCAACACTAAATATGTTCTACACAGACGTGAAATACATTACCTATTCTATGTAAAGAAAGGACATATAATAAAAGTGTCTACAGATATTACAGTGGTGACAAACAGACACGCGCTCAACCCAGTTAGTGAGGCACAGCTTGTCGCTGCCTCACCTCCGTGTCTCCTCTGTTTGAACAGGACATGCGCTAATTCAGCGATTTTGATCATAAAAATGCTTGAAATTATTGGAATCATACAGAAATTACATTTATAGCACAGATCAGTAGAGAAATATTAATATTTAATTTATTTTAGCATTATTTGTTTTTTACTTTTCATGATGTGACATGTGAAATGTGAGATGATGTGAGATGTGAGGGGAGCCAGGGACGGAGCCAGGGACGTGCGGTCAGGGGAGGCAGGTGAGGCTCTGGCTCCGTCTGTCTTCTTGTCTCAAGTATAATGCATAAAGTTGGCGGTTTGAAGGTCGTGTTTGGATGGTTGATTATACTTTTGCATGTTGGGGCGTGCGGATCGGATGTCACATCTGGGCCGGTGGGCAGCTGGTTGAGTTGAGCGTCGTAAAAAACACTACACTCAAATTTGAAAGTAACAAAATAAAACTGTCCACAGTCATTGAGTTGGATTTGAAAATATGCCAACTCTACACACACTTTTAATTTATTATTTTTGTATCTATGATATACATGGAGCAGCTGCGGGGTAAAAATAACTGGCAAAATCAAGGGTGAACGTTATTTTTAATAAAAGAGATGATTAAATCAACACAGACGGTCAAATGTGAGGCAAACAAAATGTCTTTGCTTTCAGTCTGAACACACTTCTCAAGACTTTTAAGACATATGTATGTTTAGACAACTATGCTAGAAAAATGGTCATAATTATATAAAGAAATCGCTAAATCCCAGGTTGTTACACTTAAGCCTGGATGTGGGCTCAGGATGTAAATCACGCCTTGCAGAATCATCCGATATGAACATGTTTCCTTTGGTATCAGGCTGGATAAAGGATGTGATGTGTCTGTCCAAACACAAATGTGATTGTTGGAAACAAAATCAAGTTGAGTAAATAAAACAAAAAACACTTTATTGATAGAAAGTCTTCGTATGTGTAATTGTGTGCACAAGGTGATAAAGAAGAAGAAGTTGGACACTTGGACACAAACTGTTGAGACAAAAAAACATTTTTAACCACAGATCATTGGCCAGCTTACAGCAGCCGCCTGTGACATCATCACCGAAGGACAGGTCAATACTAATGAGGTCAGAGGGAGGGGATGAAATCTGATTATAGTCTCCAGTTCATAAACAATATATTTCTATTAAAATCTAGCTTGTACACGAAGAGAGAATGCCAGAGAGAGAGAGAGAGAATGAGAGTAAAGGAAATGTGAAGGGAATGAGATGAAGGAGAAGAAAAGAAATGGATGTAGTGAAAAAAAAAACAAGGGATAGAAGGAGCGATATGGCCAGACAGGAGAGAGGAAAGTTGCAGAAGTGAAGTGTGTGATGAATGAATCAGCAGCTTAAGAAATGCAGGGCCATACTGACTAACCAGATATTAGTAATTAAAACACTGGATCACTGTTGTCGCCATCAGCCCTGCTATAATAAACCTCCCCTCTCTCTCATGCCTCCCGGCTATTATGGCTTATTTGAAAAGGAACAGATACAAGCATGAAAATCAACCAGCTGCTTTATTGGATTAAAAGTACAAGCAAATCACAGGTGCATACCAGTCACAGACAGGGTTCAAAGTCACGCTAGAAACACCATCGTAAAGAGTTATTCAAAAATGTTGGATACAGTATGAGCACATACTCTGTTCATTCAAATTATAGACTAGTTTCTATCACCCCATCCCCACAATTTAACTTCATAGGATCTGTAGTAAATTCTTTGGTTTTCATAATGCTGTACCGTAGAGCTCCACTGACTTACGTTGTACGTATATTTCACTAGCGTCAGTTATGCATGTGTACATTTAAACTTGTTACATGAACACACTGTCTTTTCATAATAAATTCTGGAAAAGTCTTGGTTGGGTTAGGATAGATTTAAGCAACAAAACTACTTAGGTTTAAGTAAAGAATGGTATTTTCACATCTAACCCGTTTGAGTTGGTTTTAACAGGCTTGGCACGTTTTGTTTAGGCTGGTGTGAAAACTGTCAATCAAACCTTCGTCACTCGATCTGGGCCGACGGGTCTTGGCCCAGTTCCAACAGGACTAACCGCAGGATTTTATGATGATAACTGATTTTAACTGACTTTAAATCCATCTTTGACTAAATATTTACTTATTTGTAAAAAAAAACTTGACCAAAAACTAACCAGAAACAATGTCTTTCCTTGGTCTGGACCAACATCACTATTACAGGGACAAAAGCAACCCACGCATCGAACAGGGCACTACTTAACTACCTAATTTAACATTAACTAATTAACTTTGGACCTCACATCCGCATGCTGGATTCCATTACATAATTCAAAACTGTTCTTAAAGCCTTTTTAAAACCAAACTCACTTTATTGTTGAGCTATGCTGTTTCCTATTATGTGTTATTGTTGACTTTATTGGTGTTTTATTACCGGTGCTTGTTGTTTATTGTTTGTTTTATTACTGATTCTATGTGACTTATGGTGAACTTGGGCACCATGATAGGTGACATTAAAAATGTTTTATTATAATCTGTATTTATTAATCATGAATGCTTGCTTCCAAAGTACATGTAATTGTAAAATAAATATTGCAGATGTAACCAGGTAGAGAATTTAATGCTAATCTTAATAAATATCTTTACTTTTAGGATTATTTTTTCTATTTGTGATGTAACCCAGCAGACAATTTAAGTCTTTAATGTCATTTAATTTAACTTTATTTCTGTTGTAAAACAAAGTGTCAATCACAGCAGTTTTACCCAGATAAGCTTCTCATTGGTTATGTTGGGGAATGCAGACTCCCGATTGGGGAAAGGAAATAAGTCCCGCCCTACCAGAAAGACGTTTGACGTTACCGAGTGAGAGAATACGCGAGGGAACGCTCGCTATTTGTTTCATAAATGAATTCAGCCGCCACAAGCGATAATTGTTAAAACTGTCAGAGAGACAGCGCTTTGAGAGACTGCACTCATGCAACGTGAGAGAGGTGATTCAGAGACCTTTGTGCCACGAGTTTACAACTTTTGGCAGCGTCTTGGCTAGGTTTCTGATGTTCCCCAGATACCTTCGATTCTGGATATTGAACTCTTCCTGACGAGGGAGATGGCGAGCCACCACTGAACCGATCATCTCCTTACCCCGAGGAGTAGGATCAAGATTCTCTTTGTTCATGAGGAGAAAACAACCGTCTCTTTGTTTCTCATCACCTGAGTGCACCAGTGTGGCTGGATTAAGAAAGCAACACATCTTACTACTTGACTTATTCTTTTGACTTTGGAACTGAAACTGACTGTATAAGGAAACAAGGAAGGAACTTATTTTTAATTTCACAAGGTTCAATATATTCTTTGAAGTCGAACCATTCTGTGGCTCCAGTTCCGTTGTGTGTCTATTATTGTCTATAGGCCTCTCCCTATGAACCTAGGCCCTGGTCCAACACATTATCTGAGTATTCTGCAGATTCTAAGAGGGTTACACATGCAAAACCTCACAGAACCTGGCGTTCATTTAACCGACTCACTATTGGATTTGGACTATTGAATGACAGTGGGCACTGACCTTGTTGGCAAAAACACTACATTACATTTCCTGTTGCTGCTTCATAACATAAGCCTGGAAAGCGTTTGCTGTGTTGTGGGATCTTTTGAAATTCTGACATTGCACGGGGGCTACAGAAATGCACTGAAAGATGAACATAGCAAGATATTTTAAAAGGTTGCTTCTTTCTAGTCACCTGCACTCCCACACATGTGGAGCCAGAAGAGGGGCAGAGACTGTGATGGCGTGGCCTTGGTCACAAGCAACATGCCTACACCTTGCCCCACTAGTGTTAGAAAGCTACTGGATATTGAAAGTCATGTTTTCAAACAGAAACCTCTGCCAACATGCAACATTGATTGTGCGTCCTGCACATAGGCCTTTTTGTGTGGATTTTGCATGTTTTCCCCGTGTAGGCGTGGGTTTTCTCCCTGTTCTCCGACTCCCTCCCACAGTCCACAGACATGCAGCTTAGGATAATTGATGACTCTAACTTGCCCGTAGGTGTGAATGTGAGTAGTGTGAATGGTTGTCTATCTCTGTGTGTCAGCCCTGCGATAGTCTGGAGCCCTGTCCAGTGTCTACCCCCCCCCCCCCCCCACGACCCTGAACATGATAGGCGGTTAAAGAAAATGGATGGGATGAATTCTGAACATAAACTCTAGATTCCAGTCAGACTGCAACACACTTCTGTGCTTCTGTAGACATTCAGTTGCGCCGATTTCTCCAAGGAAACACATTGGATTAGTGACAACTAAAGACAGAGGTTAGTACAGCAAATCAAGCAGGTGAGAAAGACACATTAACTCACATGCAAACATATTTACATATATGTGCTCAGACATACACAGTTATCAGACACAGGCATGCTCAGGCATAGACACACATATACTGTATATAGTCTGACATAATAACACACACACAGATAGCGCACAGCCTGTGGCAGCAGCAACTGTGGCATCTGTTGCCCACTGAGCCAGTCTGCTGGAGCTGGAGTCAATTATAAACACATTAGACTCTGTTTCCCATAACACACGATGACAGAAATACCTGTACGCGTACGCTCACACATAATCAAAGTCACACAAACCACATACACTGCAGCAGCACAACTCCAGAGTGTATCCACTGTTACCTCTCGCTGCATCGGGAAAGAAAGCAGAGATGATGGCAGTAGAAAGACAGAGAGAGAGAGAGAGAGAGAGAGAGAGAGAGCTGTGCAGGGAGACAAAGGGAAGAAAGAGGCAACAAAAATGTACAAATAAAAGTGAGACGCTGTTTTACTTTAAGCCGATCTTCCGAACTAATCCAATCTCTCCTGATACACGGGGGGGGAGCGTACTTTTCACATTTGATATGAATAAAGATTGACTTCAAAACTGAGGCAATCATAAACAAAATATCTTCAGCCTAGTCGTCTTATAAAACTCAATTTGTTGAAGAACCCACTTGTAAAATCACAGGCGTGCATCAAAATCCCAGCGGACCCCTAAATGCTAAAAGTATCTGCGCCCTCAAAGACGACGGCTTCGGATTAAACGTAGCTGACAGACTGAATAGAAAAGAATATCTCTGTTTTTCCGTGGGGCTTCTTACATTAGCGCGCTCGACAAGCCTTCACTGAGGAGGTACATGGAGGCGTACGGTGTGTTACATGAATGCATGCGTGTGTTTGCAATGTACGCCATGTGGGTGTACGCCTCTCTGAGTGTGTGTTAGAGCAGATCTTTTGCATTTTTCTGTGTGTGTGCGTATGCGAGAGAGAGTGTGTGTGTGTGTGTGTGTGTGTGTGTCTGACAGCTGACAAACAAGCATCACTTCCTCTGAGACTGACTGACAGGAGGACTGAGGGAGAATAGAGAACACACACACACACACACGGGCACACAGGTGCAGATTCCAGAGATAAAGGTACACACAGAGACAGTTATTTAGCTTGTTACGGAGAGATCTTATCACAGTTGAAAATCATTCACATATACAGATTAGAAAGACGAATTCTGTGCGAAATTAGAGAAGACGAGAGCGCACGGCAGCGCGCACCAGAACAACGTGCATATGTGCGTCCCGTCGTATTTGAGAAGGCTTTATGCGTGCGTGTGTTTGTTGAACCATCTGATAGTATTCCATCAGTCAAAGCTGCCTCAACAAAGAGAAGCTGGGGGGCTCCAGCGTCTCTCTGCATGTGTGTGCGTGTGTGTGCATGTATTTCTGACCTCACCTGTGTTTGTCCACTTAGTTTCCGTAAAGCTCTTGTAAACAGGGCCCAAAGACGCTTCAAGCTCCGCGTCAGCTGTTCATGCAACGGTTTGCCAACAGCCCAACATTCACCATGAAACCAGTTTGACCTCAACCTTCACACTGCGCCCGGTCGTCAAGACATGTAGATCCCATTGAGGTTGGAGTTTAACAGCCACGACCTTTCACCACTACTCCGATGATCTCTCCTGTTTTCTGTGACCGGCCCTAACATTCCTCCTGTCATAGCTACTAACCCATTTTTCTTAAAGCCAGTAAGAGCATCCTAGATTTTGAAAATATCCCACAATCCCACCACCGTCCTTTAGGAATGCTCACAGGTACACGGGTGTGTAGGTAGACAGGTAATCATTTCATTCGGCCCTTGTGAAATGATCAGAGGGGCTTACCAGGTTTTAGTTTTTTTCTCTTTTTGTCGGCAAATTTGATTTGTCGATTGCTGTTGGGATGTGAAGAGAATTTCAACAAATATAACAAAACATGCTTCTTTGTTCCCCAACTACTTCCTGTAGCTGTGCTCTTCGCTGCAGCTCTCCATCGTGGCTACCGCACTCTTAGCAGAGCGACGGAATGACAATCCCCTGTTACCTTAGCAATAATGCTAGCAGGAGCCATGTGCCTCTTTTAGCAACAGCCAAGGTAATCCAGTCTCATGTGAGGGGTCAGACTAATGACTCCGGTGATGGCTTCGAACACATCTGAGGAAAAACCTCGCTCAGCGCAGGGACAAAGGGACACTTCAACCAGCCAGGCCCGGGACGGACAGAAGACTTATGGGCTGTTCACCCACAAAAGGAAGGACAGAATCTTGTCATTTGATTCTTTATTTATTTATTGTTTTGGTCTGAAATTCCCTGAACAATCGAAAGCCATATATTTTATTTTGGCTTTTTCGTAGATAGTATGGCTATCCTAATGGTATACAGCTTGTTTCTTTCCCAATTTTCTTTGTCAATCAATAATAATGTATAATATGAGAAGAAAGGTTATATAACAGATGTGGATGGGGCATGGAAGGAGACGACTCAAACGGATTTCCAGCATTTATTTGCTCCTGCAGAAGATAATATAACACATAAATTGCCTTCTGGTCTTTTTTATCTCTGCACATCTGCTCCCTCAGCAATGCAAAAGCCCATTGTGAAAAGACTTCAATATGTTCTTTAAAATGTAAAAGATGATGTTTATTATGCTTACTGTATCACATGACTAAGTAATACTCCTAGTCAAGAGCTTTAAAATGTACAGGAGTGACTAAACAGAAACCGCGAAAATTATAACATTAAACAAATGAAAACACATAGCTGCAGAAGACAATATAACACACATAAATTGCCTTCTGGTCTCTTTCTCTCTCTCTGAACCTCTGCTCCTAAACATGCAAAATATCACGAGGAAATGAATGCCGAAAACTAAAACTTTTTTTTTATAGGGCAGGGTGTCCTGACGTACTGCACACACAAGCCACAAATTTTAATGGTGAAAATGATACATAACAGCTGAATACATAAACGGTTACATTTTCAAAGAATACAACAAAATAGTGCGACAGCATTATTCCACACAACTAACCCTCAAAGGAAGACGGAACTACGGAAGCTTAGGAGGTGCAGTAGAGGTGAAACGTCATTTCCACAGGAAACACTAAAAAATAACGTTAAATGAAAACAACTCATACTCAACAGTATTGTTAAATATAAACAAAATTCAAACATCACAAGAAATGATAAAGTGTGGTTATCTTGGTAAATATTTGGCATCTGCATCAATAATGACCATTACCAATGTTAACTATTATGTTACTTTGCTTGTCAGTTGCAAACATATGAGAGAGGCACACAGGCTTTAACACGACCCCCCCCCCCCCCCCCCCCCCCCCCCAGTCCTTCTATTAAGTGTCCCAGGGGTGCAGCAAAGTTCACAAGGAGACAGTTTGCACACATTGTAAGGACTCACTTTACTTTTCGGGACAAAAATACATGTTCTCACAACATAAGTTATGAAAACACCAGTGTGCGTGTGTGTGTGTGTGTGTGTGTGTGTGTGTGTGTGTGTGTGTGTGTGTGTGTGTGTGTGTGTGTGAGAGAGAGAGCGAGAGAGAGAGAGAGAGAGTGATAAGTAATATGGCAGTGTCATAGACGAAGCCTCTGTAACCTTTATACAGCTCTTTACTCTGCCACTTCTTATAAAAACACACCTCCATCACTTGGAGGGGGGTACGAGAAAAAGGAGGGAAGCTAAGAGGGGAGGAGAAAAGGTGTGAGGAAAGAGAGTGACAGAGGAGGCGTCAAAGCATGTAAGATTAGAAAAAAAAGAAGTGGTGAAAATTAGAGAGTAGACTGGAGGAAGTGAGCGAAGTAAAATTGTAAAGGGATAAAGAATAGAGACGTATCGAGGGAGGGAAGAGCAATTGATGGAGATGTTTCCACAAGGTCAAGTGTGGAAATGGGCTCATGCTTCCCGTGCACATTCCTGTCGCCACGTGTTGTCAGCCGACCTGCTTCCAAGGAAAAATGAAACGGGTGAACGGTAGGAAATGCAGGTAGAACAAGAGAAAGCAAAATGGTGAGTTGTGGGGGGATGTGCTCACAGTGACTTCTAGTCTGTTTAAATGTATTAGAATGATTGTCTGTTATAACACACATGTGTAACACGCACATACAGTACATTCACAGTACATGCACACACAAACATGAATATCACTATCACAACAGTGCCAGTACTTTTCCAAGGCATAGACTCCAAAAAAGAACCTGAAGAAACAAACAGGATGTGTCTGTTTTCTTAAAGGAACTCAAGATTAACAACGTCAGTCATGTGACCTTGTCAGCCAAAGAAACCCAACCAATACTGTTGATTCTGTGAAGAACTTTAAACAAGTAGTACAAGATTACAGTCGATTAGAACCATATGAGCGTTCTAAAGTTACCATAGGAGTTCTGAGACATGTTAGTGACAGGGCTGCAAACACACGTGTTCATTCTGTACACATGACATCTATTGCTCGTCCGCCCATCCTGGGAGAGGGATCGCCCAAAGGTTTTGTTTTTCCCTGTCGTAAGGGGTTTTTTGGCTTTTTCCTCATCCTATGTGAGGGTCCGAAGACAGAGGATGTCGTATGCTGTACATATTGCAAATTGCAAATTTGTGATTTGTGATACTGGGCTTTACAAATAAAATTGAATTGAAATTGAATTGAATACCTGAGAATTCATTCAGCGTTCGGTCAACCGACCCACACTGACTCTGTTCCCGTCTGTTCACTCAGCTCCTGCTAATCCTTCACCAGGCTGACTGGCAGCAGACTTTTACTGAACCAAAACAGTATTCATGTTGGCTCCATGGGAAGAAACCAACAGTGTTTGTATTGATTTTATTTCCCCGCCCACCGTAGCGAGCGAGGGGAATCTGCCTATAGTGAAACAGTCAAGCTCACAGACGGACTGGGAGTCTTAATCAATATATAGATACAGTAAATAAGTTCAAAGCATATATACAGCGGGATATTTGTGCGATTTAAACAGCCGTCTATGCAGATTACGCTCAGCAACAATAGACTTGAAGCGTAAAAAAAACGCAGGGGGAATCTCAGTCAGACTCGCGAATCACGGAGTCAGTCTGAATTGATACATTTAATAAAACGGATGCGTATTTGTTCCGTGACGGACGTCAAAAACACTTTCAGTGGGGATTGGCACAAAGAAGTATGACCTCTGCTGTATGATCTGTAATCAATCTTAATTTCCTTTCACGCAGAGCGAGAGGATTGGATTTGAATTGACCTTTACCCCACCGCATACACTGACATTCACAATGAACACACCCATCAACACTTTTATGATCTAGAAATATTGCAACCATTCAAATGACAACAGTTCTCTACTGCAGGGGTGTATCCCAGCTGCACTGATCTAAATTCAGCTTTGGTGTGGCTCACTATTATGTCCCTATCAAATAAACATGAAATGATATGTTAGGATACTACAATTACTTGTTGCCTTGGAAAGACACATAAGAGAGAGATGGTCAGGCCAAAGTTCAGGCAATGCGAATCTAATGGAAGTGATGAGGGACAAAATCCATAGTCGTCGTAGTCAGGCATTTTTAAAGTTCAGCTTAAGGAAGGAATCTGTTCTTGGCCAGTTTGGTACAACCAAATAGGCATGTGCTTAAATGTTTAAGATAGACTTGAAGTCTAGTCCTTCTGAACACTGGCCAACTGCTCTCACAAGACACAATTCTTCACATATTTCAATGAATCAAATCACATTTTCAGTGCTTGCTATGGCTTTTCAGCAATAGCAATGAAATGTGTCGTGTACCTTCTGCCTATATTACTTTTGTCCAAAATTACTTAATGCATGAGCACGACTAGACAGAAGACAGGAAACTTTTGTTTGGCTGCTCTGTAAACAGATTCACAAGTCTCCCTTTTTTTTGTATTCTTGGTATGGTAGCAGTTTGAAGGACTACTTCACCCTTAAAACAACCATTTGTACATCAATAACTTATTGCGTGATACCTTCCTTTGCTTGTCAGTTGCAAACATATGAGAGAGGCACACAGGAATTAACAAGACCCCCAGTCCTTCTATTAAGTGTCCCAGGGTGCAGCAAAGTTCACAAGGAGACCTTAATCAGTTTGCACACTTTGTGGGGACTCGCATGTTCCCACAACGTAAGTTATGAAAACACCAATGTGTGTGTGTGTAGGAGAGAGAGTGGTTTATCCAGTCGTAAGCTCAGTTTTTCTTTCAAAAATTCAAGATACCATGCGGTGAGTAGTTGATATACAACTGGTCACAGTGTGGGTGAAGTATTCCTTCAACATGTGCTTGCTGCCCCCAGTGGTTTCTACATCGCACACAGAACTCCGACGTCTATCTACTGTAACTTAAAGACCCTTGCTGATACCACCACTGACCACAGGTGTCACAGCATCAACGACGACTAGAAATCTATAGCTGCTTAGGCTTTTTCTCTCAACTCTACGGAACAATTTAGTATCTTTTAGTTTCTTTTACAAACTACATCTTTATTGTCTTGGTTCACTCTCACTGCGCTCATCAGAAATAAACCCTCTTAAGCTGTACGATTGTGAAAATACAAAGAGAGATACATGTTTGACCAAATGAAGTCATTGATTCTCTATTTCATTTTGCTTAAAAGAAACTTTGGAAAAATTGGTTTGGACATTTCCTCTGATTTAGGCAGTGTAGTAGGGCTGTCGCTCTACTTGTCGTCAGGATGGAAAGACAGTGCTACATGAAATAACATCAGACGGAGCTTGGCTCTGTGATCATCGTAACAGCTGACAGATCAAAGCCCAGCAAACACAGGAACACAGAAACGTTGTATGTACAAGGTATCTGTTAAATTCTGCATTTAAAAAGCCTCTGTGCACCCTGCCAATTCAACATCCTCTCAGGATCTTTTAAAAGACAGCCTCTCAGGAGCATTACACTGCCTAAATAATGTGATAGACATAGGGTAAAAAATATAAAGTACATACATGGTAGAATACATCTTTATGTCTTGTCTCCTGTTCACATGCAGAGGTCCAATGTCGGAGTCAGCATTGTGTTAGAGTAAGCACCACTTCACTGCCCCTTCAGCCTCAGCCCTGTATGAGGAAGATAAGGCACAACTCCATTCACTTCCATTTGCTGACAGTAAGAAAAGACCTTCTGCAAGCTCAGACACATAGTTTGTAGCTCTGAGGTCCATTGTCTTTTCCCTGTTATTTGCCTTCAGTTGACAAGTGTGCAATAATGTTTTAATAAGCCTCTTTCCCCAGCTTGACAGTAAATCTTCTTTTGTCAATACTTTAGACAGAACGAAAGGATTGGCTCTGTGGTGACCTTTACCCTGCTGGACAGTTTGACATTCTTCATGATCACCCACATGACAGGTCATTCAAGATGGTGGGCTCTGGAAAGATTTAGCCCCTATACATTGATAACAAATTACTTACACAAGTAGACACAAAAGGGCTGCCATTGACACATTGCCTTTGTCTATCGAGCGTTGGCCAAGAAATATCTTCCTATTTTACTGTAAAACAGTCAATCTGAAGGGCGTCCGTCATTTAGGCGGATTAGATCTTACTATCCAGGTGCTGACAGTATCTTAGAGAGCTACGAACTGGACCACTAGAAGTGTCATTTGTCCTTTATGCAAATATATGTATATTTATTATTGGAAATCAATTAACAACACATAACGAATATTGTACTGCATTCACATGCTTGATTATAAGTCAGGGATCATCAAAAGTCATTAAGATTCGTCACCTGGGAACCATGAATATTTGTAAAAAATGTCATGGCAATCCATCCAATATTTGTTGACGTATTTCAGTTTGGACAAAAGCGGTTGACCAACTATCCTATCCCTAGAACCAGTCCAGTAGCGTTGGTAAAAATAAGAGGCTTACAGGCTCACATTGCCATCCATACCAAGTATGACCAAATCATACATCGTTCAAACTGGACCTGAGCATAATAGTAGCGGTGGTGGAAAAGAGTTGTGGTACATTCACCCTACACCTCACTTTTAACATTGTGTCTCTTCTCAAAAACACTTTTTTCCCTTCTATAATGATTGTTCACGTCGTGAACAGAGGTGATAGAAATCCACTCAGACAAAGCGACACACAGACCTGAGGCCCACTGCAATAAAAGCCGACCTTACACAGCCCGACTTGGGCCTTGGTTCTTACAAACTGACTGAAACCGTGACGCCAACACACACAGCTCTTGCTTTGATCAGTCGTGGTGATTGCAAAATGTTTTACTTTGGTGAGTTTTGCCCAGAGTTGTCTTTATGACTCTAGGATTTTGTTTTTTGTACCGTCATTCTCACCAAATTACTTTTGGAAGTGACTCCGAAGAACAAAGAATAAACTGTTGTTTTCATCATCCCACCTTACTGACAATACAGCTGCAGAGTGGAGCAGAGAAGTTAACGGGACAATTTAATGATAAAAGCTGAGGATTTCTGAATCCACAAGGGATGATGCAACACATTCTCACTGCTTGAATACCGCGGCTGGAGCACGGGCCTTATGCTTCAAACTATGACGCTCTAGGTACCCCTCGAGCGTCCGTGTGTCAGTTTCCACTTCTTACATGCATAGTGACTTTAAAAACAAGCTTCCGTGTTCACAGGGAACGTACCGTTTCCGTTTGTAACATGCATGGAGACCTCTTTCAAAATAAACTTGGCGAAAATACTTTTTAGGTTTATCATCAAAAATACTTAGGCTAAGTAAAAGATCAAGGTTTGGGTTGAACTAATAATGTTTGTTACATAAAATAAGTATGCTTGTTATATAACTGGGGTTAAGTAGGCTACGTAAGTTACATAACAAAACTACCATAAGATAACTCAACACTTGACTTGGTTTCACACAGTAAATGAACAGAGGTCTCCTGGGTGAAAGTCCTGCGTTTGTTCGGGACATTCAAACTCCCCTTCCACTCGTCTTACATGGACTTTCCCGCTCTTTATACTACGTCAGTTCCTCTGACCAATCTGTGTAACAATGATGAGGACCAAGCGATATTGGGAATTGGGAGTGAGAACAAGTTGGATGATAACGAAGGTTCACATCCAAAATGTTTTACTATAATGAAACATTATTTAACCTCAGCTTCTGTTGACATTTCTGTCACATTTATCTGTTATTGCTGTCGATGTTCAATGTAGAATCTGATGCACAAAGAATACTGACCTGCTGTTGTTAGCAGAAGCAAAGGACTGACTCCTCATTCATATTCGGGACAAAATGGATAAATTGTTATGAATCTCCCTCAAAGAGTAATTTCGAGAGAAATAAAAAAAGATCTAAAATTAAACCAGTATTTTCGTTTCCCATGACATACGTACACGTAGCATCCATGTGTATTCGTATATTTTGTGTTGTGCTGATACACATACTGCCACAACATCTTTGTTCTCTGTTGTGTGGCTTCTGCTGTGAGCTGTCGCTGTGCCATCAACTCACATTCACTACAAACGTTTTATTTATCTAGATATGGAAATGTTGGTCAACACCAGATCCATTGTGTTTATTAACTTAATCGAAATGATCGAATGAGAGTTTGAAAAGGAGGGGTGCTCTCCCCTTCTGCCTCCTCTCTGCTTAGATATTGTACTGTACACGCTTTCAAGATGCAGCGTTTGCTGCAATGCAGGTGGAATGGAGGAAGAGGAGAGGAAACACGGATGCACACATCTGTCTGCACACACACACACACACACACACACACACACACACACACACACACACACACAGACACACACACACACAAAACTATAGCTACCTGTCATTCTCTGCCCACAGGTGCCTCCCAAGTGTGCCAAGACTGCTGGGAGACTAAGAAGAAGAGAGAGGAGGCGAAGGAGGGAGAGCTTTGTCCTACTGAGATAAACCACACACACACACCCACACACTGTTAAACAAACACACTGGGCCAATATGGAGCGCGTGTGTGTGGTTGTGTGTGTGTGTGTGTGTGTGTGTGTGTATGTGTATATGTGTTACATGCTGTGAAGGAAGAATGACAAGAGCTCTACGACCGCAGAGAATCTCTTTCACTAATTCACAGGCCTGATGATGCTGAAGGTCATGATGATTTAACTTTAACGTCTGATATTATATATTTTTTGTCAAGATTACTTACAGTAACTTAACCAGCAACATAATATGAACAGGAATACAGGGAGGTCATCAAGGACTTTATTGAGTGGTGTGAGCTCAACCACCATCACTTAGACGCCAACAAGACAAAGAGGCAGTGACTACGCCGGTGGACATCCAGGTATTGGATGTTGAGATGGTACCTGGCTTTTCACCTCAACAATAAATTGGACTGGTCAGACAACGCGGACGTCTTGTACAAAAAGGGCCAAAGTCGACTGCTCTCTTGATTCCATATAGAAGGTGGGTGAGAGGAGGACGTTAAGCTGCCATCAATTAGCACCTCTCTCCCCCTGTGTGAGACTGCGGGGGCCTATTGAAGCTCCTTCAGTAACAGACTCCAACACCCACAGTGTAAGAAGGAGCGCGACCGCAGGTCCTTTGTTCGAACGGCAGTCACACTTTTTCACACAAACATATAATTGCAAAAACTGTTTTTGCCTGTTACCATCACACACCACTTACAACATGACAGAATATCCTGTGCAATTTCCTTTTTGTATCCTGTCCAATTGTCACTGTTCCACCCCCGTGAGTGTTTTATGTATCTTCTAAGTCTCCTTGTAGTATGAATGCTGTGTGCCTTGTTTTCTCTCTCTTCTATTTTTGTCTAGCTCTAGCTGACACCTTTCCAGAGGAGGAGTTGCACACCTGTGTGCAATGTCGTCAGTGGACTCCTGCTGAGAGCACACCTGTGGAGAATCCTCATTAGTAGCAGGTTGCGAGCTGCATGCCAGAACGTTGTAGTTCATTGTTTGCGTAGTATACATATATATATATATATATATATATATGTATACACTGTAGATATTAGACGTGTAACAATACACATATTCGTATTGAGGCTTACGGTTCGGTACGCATTACGAACCGAACAATACGTTTGAATAATACTATTGCATTTGGGAAATGCAGAAGCTTAAATTGAGGGAAATACAATGTTCTCTCGGTGGAGCCACTGCGCTCAACATGGCAACCCACCCGACATAACAGACAACGTGCTGTCTGACACTCCCACCACGGAAGAAAAACATGCGTGTGCCGCAGCAGAATGAATATATTTAATATAATAATATATATAATATATGGAAACACTGATTAATGCTTAGAATTTGAATGTTAATGTTATGAATGAAGCTTCACACTATTCAGAGCATACCTTCTAAAACCAAGCCGGTCTAACAATGACAGCAAGTATGGGATACAGTCTGATGTCACAAAGACCACTGATGCTCTGGCCCATTTAAAATAGTAGCCTACATTTATATCTTCTCTGTTAATGGTTAATGGTTGGTTGACGAGGGTTGGCTATTTGTTAGAAAAAAATGTAAATTACCGTTTGTTTGCCTGAATAAAGCCCATTATTTTGTCTTGTCTTTACTCATCAGGGCATAAAGAACAGAAATATCCAATAACAGCTCATTTCAGAGAAAGTGCGTTCCTATTGGCTTTTCTACTAATGCAGATGTGCATGCACATCCCTTTGATGAAGGCTTGATTCGATGGCGGAATATCCTGCAGGAAAATGTGGTCTTCCAGCATTGACAACAACTGCCTACACTACAATCGGCTTATCAAAAAGAGTGTCTGACAGTATCAGAGATGTTTCAAAGATTGAAAATATCTTGAGAAAATATTGCTACTAGTTGAGGCTTCCGCTCACGTCTTTGAATCCCAGTATCTCTAAAGGCTTTGTTCGCCCTAAGTAAACATGACATGGCATTTTTTGCCTTTTCCAGAAAACTTCCTACCCTTGGGTACCTTTTGCAATTATGATGAAGGGTTATTATCACATTTTGCCCAATAATGACAAAAATAAACGGCCTCCCCCAGCTTTAACTTTAGACAACTCATGACCTTTCAATCACACAAAACCTACCTTCTACCATGTCTCCTTCCCCACCTTCAGTCTCATCCCGTTACAACAAAATAGTGGAACGACTACATGAGGTGAAGGTCTGCAGTCCTTGTTGACAGCGAAGGGTCTAAGTTTTACTCATTTCCCAATGTGAGGCTTGTGAAGCTCTTTCTCCTTGATTAAGATCTCTACAAATAAAAATGACATTCATTTATTTACTCTTCTGTTACAGTGTTCTATCATCAATAGTAAATTAATTATTCAGTACATTTTTACAGTAATTATCTGCAGCGGGGACATACATGATGAATCACTACTGGCTTAAAAAGGTCAACTATGTTACCTATATGAACCAACTACAAAAGAGATAAGGCTGGATACTTTTAATTATCACATGTCCCCTAGGAAGCAACATTTTCCCACCTTATCAAATTCAACCAAAATAATTACAACCAACCTTTAAAAATGTCCTGAAGATCTTGACGTTAATACTGACTGATGTGTCCACTGTCTGTGTTCATCAACCGCTGGTGATGGAGGCATGAATTGAGAAATTGTGCAGAACACAGAGTTGTACCTTAAAAGTTCCGTGGAATCCGAGAGAGAAGTTTGTGCACCTGTTTTGCATGAGCACGAGCGAATATGCCGAGATCTAATTAAGGTACACCCACTGAGTGAGACGTGTGGAATCACATGGGGCTTTGGAAATGTTCCCGATCCCGAGATGCACCCTGTTGCCTACAAGGAAGTTAGGGACCATGCATACATAGCACTATACTGTATGTGACAACTTATTTTGGTAAAATCATCCTTAAAGCTAACCCATTACAGCTTACTATTTAGTAAATCCATCTAATACACTGTAGACATGCACAGTTATTTCACAGTTTAAAGGAATAGCCTGGAAATTGGCATATTCACCTTCTTGCCAAGAGTTAGATGAGAAGACTCTCAAAACCGTTTATCAATTATAAAGCCAGAGCAAGTACCTCTAAAGCTCACAAATTGGCATGCTATATCTTTTCTGTTTGATGCTGCATTCACATGGAATCATGTGAATAGACGGCAAATCGAATATCATGGTAGTGGATGAGAGCAGAACGGTAAAAATTAGGTGAGACCGGCACAGAAAACGTGTTTCGTTTTGCAGTCCTGCCATTCTGTCGGATAGTTTCTTTGTTTTATTTTTCCCTTGCTGTCCAGAAAGTGTTGTCCATCTGCCTTCTACCGTCTGCCTAATGTGAATGCAGCATAATCCTTTTAAAAATCCAGGCCGGGCCAGGAAGTAACAACCTGTAAAACTACAACATGTTTTTACTAGTGCTGGGCAACGATTACAATTTTTAATGGTGATTAATCGTATGATTTTCTGCGATTAATTGCGATTTGAAAGTTCAATAATGAATTCAAAAGTAGTAATTTTGCACTTTTATTTTAAAAGTACTGCTATATGAACAAAAGTGCAATAACATTTGGTTTGCAAACACTTTAAACAAATAAGGTGCTTTTTAACAGCAGTATTCCCTTTACACAGTAGCAGTTATATTTCTTGCACTATCTGTGCTAAGTGTGCTGACTTTATTTGAAACGTTCCACTGCTGTGCAACATGAATAAAATGTTCTGCGCACGTTTCAGCAAAATGTCTGTCTTCTGTTTTCATGACAGTCAGAGCATGTGAATGCAGCTCCCACTGTTCATCAATATAATGCACTGTAACTCCGAGGTGATTACGGTTACCCAGCGATGTCCAGTAGTCTCCAGTGAGAGCAACAGTTGGTGCACATTGTAACGCCATCGCTTTTGTAGTCCTCTCCTTTTCATACAACTTGTGTGTTCTTCTTGTGATGGTGCGTCTTGAGGGAGGCTCATACGTGCCGTCAGTCGTTGCGATCCTAAGAACATTCCTCAGACCGACATCTTCCACAATACTAATCGGCCTGCAGTTTGTAGCTATCCACTTTGCTGTGGCATTTGTTAGCTTGTCTTGCTTTTGTTTATCTATACTTCTCCCACACACTGCATCTAACGTAGTCTGCCGAAACAAATATAAAACAGGTGCTGGAACTGTAGGTGTATCTTTGAGCTCTCGACAATCCTGTTTTTATGCTTAGCTATGGTAACCATCTCCAAGCTCCATACTTTCACAATATATAATATTCCAAACACACAGATATGAACTTTTTCAAAATACACGCAAAAGGGTTCAAAACTAATAGTCCTATTAATATAATTGTATGGACCAGTTGGTGGAAGTGCAAATACATTAGACATGTCAGGTTTCAATTTCCAAATAATTTGGCTATGGCACAGAAGAATCCACGCTGAGACGTCACCATTGTCAAGTGTCTCTGTCTGATCTCTGAGGTTCATATCCTCTGATCTTTGGGTAGAAACATGACACATCCTATTCTTTTACTTCAAAGTAGAATATGTTTTATTTTTAAAACTAAAGTGGCATCTCAATTAAATTCAGACAAAATGAAAAGCACAACAGAAAGCAAAACTCTGTCTGAAAAGCTGTAGATTTAATTAAGCCAAGCTGAAGAAGCTTAACCCTTGTGGAGTCTTAACAATCTGTTAACGTTTAAAAAAAAATGTCAAGACCATGTCTATAATGCATTATAAACATACTTGTATATAATGCATTATAATGCAATGTAATGTTTTATGATCTTAATGCATTTATTGCATATAGCATGCATTTTAAGAATATGATAATGCATTACAACTATGGTAATTATAAAACACTATTATCACTGTTAAAAAATATTAGTTAGCAACATCAATGATAAAGTATGACATTTATCATCATTTAAAAATGCTTTATAATGTGTTATAATTTTTGTTATGAGTTTTTATTGCTATAATGATACAGTGAGATAAGCAGATTACAACACGTGTATATAATGCATTATAGGGCTTCATAAAAAGTGCTACCGGTAAATCAGTCAACTATAATTAGCACATGTAGGACGGTATTACATTTTGTGAGGACCTTACAGATGTGTTTCTCACACGTACAGCAGACAGTTTTTTTTTACAGTCCTTTACAGACATCTGAACAAAATCAGGTCTCCAACCTGTTAGGCATTGAAATGTCCACTCAGGGCTTCAGTAAAGAGAGAAGTGGGGGTTCTGTCACCAGCAGCACTTGTATAGCAGATGCTGCTGCCTGTGACTGCATTACCCATTACTAACCAATGCTTTGAATGAAGGTTCAGGTTGTCTGATTTTTTTTTTTCTTCAGTCACGTGTGGGATTGTGGAGCGGACAAGTCCACGGAAGTTTTTGTCAATCAGTAGAACACATTTTTTTCAATTTGTGTGTGTGTTTGTTTGTGTGTATCTATTTATTTCTGTTTATTTTTCTCTGTATGCAAAAAAAAAAATGACCCTCAGACAGACTTTGTGCCTTGGTGGTGCACAGCTTTTAAGGAAATGTAAAATAAAGACAACGTTTCACTTTTTCTTATGTAGGATCACTTTAGGAAAAGTTCAAATTTCAATGACGGTTGCAGAGCTTGCAACAACGCGATGAAGGACAAAACTAACGTGCACGTTGAAAACTCACACTGAGCTTGTGGTTGAAAAAACTCCAAACCCATGCATGAAAAGGTTAAGATCATTTCTCTTACCACTTCCATGTGACATGTGAGCAATAAGTCATTATGTGCACACACACACAAACAAAAACACACGTGGATGCTTATGCAAAGATACCAGAAATGAATTTGAACCAATATAATATGACACAATATGTTAATGTGTGTGTGTGGTGGGGTGGAGAGCTAGGGGCCCATTGAGTACAGCAGATATGAAACAAGGCATTAATTGAGCTTCAAACTAAAGGGAATATAGGGGGTTGTCAAAGACAAAGACAGTGTGCACGTGTGTGTGAGAGAGAGAATGTGAGTAAGAAAAAAGGGGTTAAGAGAGAGAGAAACGCAGACAGACAGATGCAGAAAGAGAGAGAGAGAGAGCCACGCTGAAGGGAATAACAGAAAGTGATGCTCATTAAAACTGATTATTAAAGCAGTAACACTGAAGAGCTGCATTCAGGCATAGCCACAACATCCCAGATGTGTTTGTGTGTGTGTGTGTGTGTGTGTGTGTGTGTGTGTGTGGTTACTATAAACAGAGAACCACTGAAGTATTACATTGGTGCAGTTAATACATACAGCTGATTTTCATAAAAAAAAAAAATTTCTTCTCGTGCTGTTATGATGAGTGAGCGATGCCGTCGCGTCATCCAATGAGTGACCTAGGGCATGGAACTTTGAGGCAGCTGTGGGCGGGTCTAGGTGGGGCTGGGACCACCCACCTTGTGTCCAATCAGAAGGCTTTCTTCTTGTTGGATCACTCGTGATTAGCAGTAAATGAAGCTGTTTCAATTGTCTTACTACAAACGTGAATTAATGAAGAACACTTTTTTTTTTTTCCGATGTTTTTCCTCGTCACCTTACCGGTAACAAGCTGTAGGTGGACTGTTGAAAGACTCACTTCATCTTTAGCATCAATGAGGACTTACAGACTGAACTCTTTGTCCCTACTCTGATTTGAAAGAGACGTCTTGTAGTCTCCCGCTGCAATAAACAGAAGTTTACAATTTCAAACTGTGGTAGCATATATATATATATATATATATATATATATATATATATATATATATATATATATATATTGCCAATATCAGTGTTTACTGGGTACAGTCTTTTGGGTGTAAATGGATTTTCTGCTGATAATGCTTTGTGTGTGACAAGTGTCATTTTTAACGTTACTGGGCATGCTGGTGCTGGTGTCACCTACTTCTATCCTTATTATGATAATACTGTTGCGTCTGTCAGGCGTGGAGGTGTGTGTGTGTGTGTGTGTGTGTGTGTGTGTGTGTGTGTGTGTGTGTGTGTGTGTGTGTGTGTGTGTGAGATGTATAAGGCTTGTATGATTAAACTTTGGTACATTCAGTAAAGTAGAGTTGGAATGGCTTATTTCTGTTAACATACAAAACCTATTAAGTAGAATGATTGATCTTGGATGGGTTAGGCCCACCTGATTCTCTCTGTGCCCACTCACTCACACTTACTGGGGAATAAGACAAGGGTGGCCACTCTCTCTATCTTTTTACCTCCATAGAACCACTTGCTGACGCTATAGAGAAAACTTTATTATAAGAAGTCTGCTACACTAATTTATAAAGTAAGATGAGCTTTTATGCAGATGATATCTTACAGATGATATCGTACAACAGGTTATTATGTAAAAATGTGCATTTCCCAAAATGATTCAATATTTAAAATGTTACATAGAGTATTATTTTATCTGATTGTTGCTTTGGCTTTGAGAACACATTGACTGTATTTAATATTTTTTTCTAGAATAAATGATTCTATTATAAAGGACATTGCTTATTACATTTAAGTTGCTGGTGTTCTTAGTGTAGCTGGAATGAGCCTGTTGCTTTGTAGAGGAGGTACAGCAATGGCAACACTCTTCTGCCATCACTAACCACACCATCCACCAAAGTCACCACAATGAGGCATTCTGTTTCAAAGTCTCTCAGTCAGACAAAATATTACTCTCACTGAACTGTAAATTATGTTTAATAATATTTCTCCAAGGAATCAGGCTGTATTAGGTATTAGGGGTAATAGGTGCCCAGAAAAGAGAATTTACTTTAGATTGCAGTAGCCCATACAGAGAATCATCACTGTAGTTCAAGCCCTCTTCTTCATAACTTTCCAGCAGGCTGACACAGAAAGGTGATGGTCTGAATCTGTTTAACTCCAGGTTTGAGAAATCAACTGTAGCACCACTTATAGGTATGCCAGACTTTGCGTTGGGAGATGACGTCTTACTTCTCACAAAGAAGCACAGTTTTAGAGGCACCGACATTCTATAGGCTTTACAAAAGGGATTTGGTACTGTATGCGGATCACTTAAAAATAGCCTAATATGCTTGAGCTCAGAAAACAACAATAGATGAAGTCACTGATGACGTGACGTGCTTAGAAATCAACACAAGCAGTGTGGGTGAGTGTTGAACGGAATCGTTTTCAATGACTGCCCTTGAGATGAATATTTCATCATGATATACGTCTGTGTGACGGAAAGTTTGTGTGCAGCTGTAAAACAGGTACTGAAAGGTTACCGTCATCTACTTTTTCAAGTTGATGTAAAGTTGTTGATTGATACGCTTGCCCTAACTTTTTAAGTATTTTCCATATTAACCAAACCACTTCTTGCCCATCAGATTGTAGCAGACTGTGAAGTAGCCTCCTGACATTCTCATCCATCCATGGAACCACAGCCAGCAGGTGTAACATCATTCCTTACTGAAGAGCAAGTTGTTTTCCCTGCTTGCGATGTGTAAGCGCGTGTCCCCATTGGCTGTTCCTGGCTGCAGGCGGGAGTGTGGTGGGAATTCTCCGTATCACTGTTAATATGGGACTGAATATTTGTGGCTTTCAATTGTTCGGAGGGGGATGAATGAAAAGTGGTTTCTGTAGCCTACAGAGGTGCGTGTTTTTATGTGTTTGTGTGTGTGTGTGTGTGTGTGTGTGTGTGTGTGTGTGTGTGTGTGTGTGTGTGTGTGTGAGCAACGTGCTTCAGTAAAAAAGCCAATGTAGTCAGTACACGCTGCTGCCACAGGCATCGCCTGAAGCTGAGAGACTGGATTACAAGTGTCTATCTAGCTGTCATGTTATTGTTGTACACCTGAGAGTATAACATACTTTTTTTTAGACCTCTTGCATTAAACAAGTTCTTTGCAATATCATTCCTACCTCTATATATACGCCTTGTAATGAATGCAGCTAGATTCATGATTGTAATAAATAAAGTGTTTGCTAATAATTAAACCAGGACACTGTGTTCAGTGGAATACAAGTATGAAATGTATTAATATGAGAAAAAGCACTTGTTACTCTGATACTAAATCCATAATGTACACGTATAATGGAAGAAGATAACTATAGTTAATAGGTTGTAACTCGCCGTGTTTCCATTCAATTGTGAAGCGAAATTATGACTGAAATATCACCTAAAAATGTTCTTAGTTTGGAGCGGACCACTTGGCTACAGTGTACTTTTACCAGCAGTTGGTACATTGGGCCACGCATATCTGATATTTCTAAACAAAAGAAATATGGAGAGGTCTTAAGGAATTTGTGCAATTGGGCAAGTTTTGATATCATGTCATCTAAAATTTGCAATGTTTCATGCGTTCCGGACATGAAGACAAGCATTTGAGTGTTTTGGGAATATCTGGGAAGACTCCGACAGCAAAAACAGCTGATCAGTCATTTCAGTGAGTTAAATGTTTGTTGCATTAAAAGTTTCCATAATACATGAGGTGCTAGGGTGGCCAAATTACAGGCCAATTGTTTTTAAATATAAACTAGAAATGAGCTTGAGGAATTTCTAATAAATTGCACCATTGTACATCTTTTGTTGAACTCTAGATTTTGACTAAATCTAGTGAAATTATCTCCTAACTTTTGGCACAGAAACCATTATTTGCCAATGTCTGCCTATTCTGCTTGTTGCGTCTTAATTTTACACTTACAGGGTCACCTCTGTTATTTACATATGCATTGTAATCTTTTTTTAAATTGACCTTTTTACATATTTACAAATAATGTCAGAATGTTTTAAGTGGGCACTTAGGTCATGTTTTCTAATATTGAATTAATTTCAATTTAATTTAAGGGCAGCCAATACAGAAATACTGTTTTTGTAACATATGACACACCAATAAATTACTGTAACGTCAAACACATGGGGTTTGCCAGTCTAAAAAATGATGCATCTACTTTTGTTTTGCATATGACTCCTTATAGTTTTGTCTATATAGCCCAATCATATATATCAATCTGCAACTTTTAGGACAAGGGAGGTGTGTTTGGAGCCACAGTCCTCTGTAGCTCTGTCTGTAAAGCCCGCCCACTTTTAGCGGTCCAATGTGGAGGATTTGATTTAAATCCCTCTAGTAACTGTACACCGCTAAAATATTCCATTTCACTAAGGAACACTGACAGTAGAGAAGCTAAAGACGCTAAAACTTTCATTTCACTGGAACGTTTAGTAATTATATATCACAAGTTACATAACAAACTGTGTTTTCCTGTGTATCTAGAGTACGTTTTGATTAGTATGTGCTGTCTGCACTCTAGCCTGGTCCGCTCATTTATTAACTACCCAAGATATCAGCACCATATATTCATCCCCAAATTCTATTAATCATCTTCCCTCATGTGTACACAAGCCCATCCCTCTGATGTCCTTTACTCTTCTTTAATTATTCGCTCCCTCCCTCCTCTTATCTTCTCTCCATTCCAATTGACCCTTGGTTCATGTTTGAATCCCCGGTGATGGTTGTTAACTTGGACACGCCATTACAGCACCCGAGGAATTGAGGGGAGCTTATGGTATTTGCTGTTACGTTATTGGCATATGTTTAGGATTACATCCACTGGAGGAATCACCAATGAGGTGTATAACTTCTAAATGGAGAGGAAATAGAAATTCCTCCAATGCAGTTGAATTGGTGATGCATAAAATAACTTATTTGGATCCAATGTATTTAGCTGCACTAGCAGTGTGGCTATATTAATGGCAACAATGGTCCACTTCTTTGGTCCAGTCTGAAATATCTATAATCTGATTGGCATGAAATTTTGCCCAGACAATGGTTTTCAGAAGCTGAATCTTAATAACTTTGGTGAAGACTAACCGGATGGATTGTCATAAGATTTGGTACGGAAAGTCTTATCGTACTCAAGATGATTTTTATTAACTTTGGTGTTTCCCTCAACTTTTCATCTTGTGTCATCATCAGGTTCAGAAATGTTTTATTTGTCCTATACTTTGGTTAATGACATTTTCTGATTTGGTACTTACATTATTGATGTATGGTCAAGTTTGGGCTTCACAAGTAAGGACACCACCACAAAAGCATTAAAGGTCTAATGATGTGGAAGTGTTTGTATGAGTATGGATGGATACAGGAAGGGGGATAAATGTGGCAATGGAAATTTTATTTATATAGTACATTTCATTAGATGTAAACTCAAAGTACTTTACATGTAAAGACAAAATTATATATAGAATTACATACAGCAACAAAAAACAAAACACCAACACAATAAAATATAAACCACAACACACACACACACACACACACACACACACACACACACACACACTGTAATTAGCCATTAGACTGTGAGAATAGGAAAGTTTTTAGTTTGCTTTTGAAAGTGGACACAGTTGCTATTGACCTCAAGTCATCAAGCAGCTTGTTCCAAAGAGCAGGACCCCAGTAACTGAAGGCACTCACACGGGACCTGAATCTAATTCTGGGCACAGAAGAACTCTGCCTGATGACCTGAGAGGTCTGTTTAGGTTTTAGTCAGTGAGCAAATCAGAAAAGTACCGAGCAAGGACTCTAGCTGCTGCATTTTGAATGGGTTAAAGCCGTCCTACTGACTGTTTAGACTGTTTTGGATCATGTTGTCTTAAGAGGAGAAGACATACAAAACTTTCCCAAATAAATGATTCCTAAACTGACAAAGTTATAATATATAATACATTTACTATAAAAATAGTAAATGTATTATATATTATAAACTTTACAGTCACTGAAAATACTGTATATATAAATATCCTTCATAAGTAAACAAGAACAGATAACAGATAATAGATAGGTAGATAACAGACAGTAGAAAAGATAATATTACATTACTATTTCTTTATAGTTATTCTTTGCGCTTTACCTCGCTGCTCCGCCGGGAACTAACACTAACATCACGCTGTTGGAGGTCTATGTCATATTGCTGGACCTGTGAAAGGAAGGGAGGCAAGGTAGAACCAAAACACTACCACTTTCATCCACAGGGACCGCCAAAATCAACACAAAATGAAAAGTCCTTGTAGTAGCTTTAATTCAGGAACTATTTCATCAAAGATTATCAAATTTCCTGACCAGACATTGATGACATCCCTCAGTACATGACAGCTTGCTATATTCTGCAGTAGATACATTTGGGTTAATAGATCACGGACCAATCAGCGTCCTGTTAGGTGCTACTGGCAGCTCTGGACGTGGCTTAGGTGTGGGCGAGACGAAACAGAGAGGCAATTGTTTGTTCAAAATCAATATATAAAAACAAAATAACACTGAAGGCTTTTCTCGATGGAAAAGATGTTTACGCTCTTCTCCTGACTGGCTTGGCGAGAGTTTGATTGACGGATGGTTTATCCAATCACCTGCCAATTATTTTTCAAAAGCGCCTGCCCTTTTCCAAACAGTTTCCAATGACGTCTTCTCAGATGTTTCTGTGTGACAAACTATTTGACAGCATTTCTCTCTCTTAGTACTGCACACTTGCCAATGTGAGCCGGATTTTTTGCGTTCGTATCAGCCAATAAGTAGGTATTCCTTTAACCAAGTGCAGAAGTATTTCACATAACGTCTGATCACTCATGACTGAACACCACACTTACATACAGAGCTGGAGAATGCCACATCTTCCAAATAAAAATAAAAAACTGTGAAGAAATTGAAAGCTTTGTTTGAAAAACTAAATCAGTATGCTTTAGGCGGAAAAGAATGTGCAGACCGCAACAAAAGCTTTTTGTGTAGAGCCGAGCACAATATGATGGTGAAAGGAATAGAAAACAGGAATGCCATGCATGCAACCACCTTCCTCCCCCCACCTCCCTCTCATCTGTCCATCCCCTCTCCTCCTTTTCTCTTTCCCTCTTCCATCCCCATCTCACTGCTCAAAAGGTTAGTAAATGTCAGATGGGAGTTGTCATCATCTTCAATGGCGTCATCTTTCTTCATAGAAACACTGTCTGTGTGTGCGTGCGTGTGTGTGTGTGTGTGTGTGTGTGTGTGTGTGTGTGTGTGTGTGTGTGTGTAAGTTGAAGGGAATACAATTGAACAGAATGAAATAGAACAGGATATTGAAAATGGGAAATGGCTGCATGCATCAAAGGGCGGATACACACACACACACACACACACACACTTGTGCAGAAAGACTCAATATAGAGCTGAGGATGCACAGTACTTCATACTGCACTGCTCTGTCTCTGTCTTCCCCTCTCGTCTCCCCTTTAGTCTCTCTGTGTTCATCATGAAGAAACCACAGAACTTCAGTGAACATCTTAGCATCAGTGTTGCTGCCTGTGACTCATTCGATTCCCCCCCCCCCCCCCCCCCCCCCCCCCCCCCCCCACACACACACACACACACACACACACACACACACACATTTTACCTCTCTCCGTCTCACTGCTGCGTCTTCATCACAGCCTGTCATCATCACAGGAGCAGGCCTTTGTGGTGATGACAAATCCCCACACTCAGACAGTTTTACAGCCCCTAAAGAGCCCTTTGACAAACGACTGGGCTGTAAACCTAATATTCTAATGCTGCGTGTTATTGTAATGGCGTATGTGTGCGTGAGTGAATATTTAGGAGATGTTTAGTGTTGCTTATCTTCGCCAATTAGAAAAGTGCTTTAGTATCAAAAAAACAAATCTCAGTACAGACGCATACATACAGGCTCGCTCGCAGAGTGGTTTGTGCACTGAGGATATGCGTCTGTGCTAATATGCATGTGTTCAAAGGCACAGTATGTGAAAAAAATAACATTCTGACCGCAAGCACTCCCTAGTGTGCATATGCATACACTGAGTTAACATTTCAACAAGGACGTGCAGATGCATACACTAATACACATACATGTAAAAACATTTAATTAAAGCAGTATTCATTATTTTATTGTCCTCCACAGAGGAAAAAGCATGTTACAGTTGCCTATTCACTCATCCAGCAGACGCAGAGCAACATTAGCATTCATTAGGAGTTGTGTTTCTTGCCACCTTATGTATGGCCCACGCGACGCCACAATGTTAATGAACACAGAGACAGAAACAGAAACAAAGCCTACACCAGACCCCAATATACTTTATAAAAAAAGGTTGATTCAGGAAGAGTCTTCCCAAACCAGTGTAATCACTGTCATGTTCACTTACCAACCGGAGTATTATTTGATTTTGGTTATCACGGACCTTTAGTCACATCAAGCTTCCCTCCGACATAAAGTACACAGTGTTAGTACAACTTACCTAAAAACGGTGTCCAATCATAATTTTCTCGTGAGGAGTGATAAAATATTTCTATTTGGGGTGAAGTGGGATTTGGCCCTGTCATGTTAAGACTTAAATAATGAAGTCCGCCAGTACGTCGATAAGGCCTCAGGGCCCCTGGCGCTCAACTCTCCACTTATACGGTCTTACATTGCATACGTCTCAACACCTTTTCTTCCTTTACTTCCCGACAATACCCTAATGACTACACTCTGTTATTTCCCCTGAGGGCCAGTGAGCCGCACACCGCTGCGGGAATGCATTAAATTCAAGAGTTGTTGACGCACGCTCAACGGAAAGCAATAACCTGTGCAGGGTCATTTTTTTTCCCCCCTTTCCTTTCATTTTCTGAGGTCGAACAGAATTGCCTTTCAGTGCCAGTGTGATTATGTTCCGTTTAACATGGGAATTATGAGAATTACACACATAAGTGTATTTCACAATGCCTCGACAAGATTAAAAAACAGCTGCACTGGGAGGGAGCAAGACACAAAGGACAAGAGGAAGGGAGGGAGAGAAACATCCAGAGTCAGAAGATCGACACGCAGCTTTACAGTTTTAATAATATCTGGCCTTAAACCTTTTGAGGGTGAGTTGTATCTTTTAGGATTGCAATCATCAATCCTGCGTGGTTTACATTTCCTGACTGCAGCAATGAATGCAAAACAGTGACCATGAGGAAACGTTCAGATTTATTCTCATAATATTTCGCCTCAAGTCTGTTGTTGAGAACACAATTTATACTAACAAGTTGCTAACCTCCTTTCCCTGGCCACCTGCTGCCACCTGCTAAACACTCCTGGCATGTCAGACATTGCATTAAGGGAAATAAGCTCTATTGTTTGTGTGTTACACGCTAAAACGCCCACACAGGAATTTGGCAATTTGACGCCTCAATCTGTTACTTGCACTTTGTACTGGATCATCGATAAACATCGAAAAAAAGATGGAAATTGCCCGCTTGTTATTGTGAGACCCTGCCTGGAGGGAATCACTCAGAGAAAGACTGGAGGGCCACCAGTGAGAAAAGGGGAATCCCCGGTAAAACCACCCTAAAAGACATGAGCCAACGTCCCCTCTGGGCCTCAACAGAGACTAGCCAAATTAAATGGCTGGTGAAAATGGCTGTAAAAACCTCACTCCCCTCAATCTGATTTGGACTAACTTAATTATCAGAATCAGAAGTGGAGCGTTTTCAAGCCGCTGGCACAAGACAGTTCATTAAAGGCCCGCCACCGCTTCTTTACCCCAGCAACTCCCGGGGATCGATGTGTAATGCGCTTTTTGTTTATGGAGACGGAGGGAAAAGGGGAGGAGAGGGGACAAACTAATTGAGCGCTTCCAATTACTATCCGATAGCCTCGTGGCCTGTTTGATGGGCAGCCGGCACAGAAGTGAGCTCCTACCTGTGAGCAATTATGGGTGCAATTCCGGCAAAACTGCCACACGGATGGGATTGCATATCATTTTCACGGCACTCTCGGGCAACTTTGTGGGCATTGACAGAGTGGTGTCACAAACCCCTTTTCTTTATCTCCTTTCCTCTATAGACAGCCAATGGACTCTAAAGGCAGGTATAATTGAATTTCACCATCTTCACACTCACTCACAAATAGCCGTCTCGGCTGTTAGCGGCCGAGTCAAAATAAACAGCACTGATGTGGTGTCTCACACACAGTAATTACAAGGCAATCTGTTGTGTTTCTCCTGTTTTCCCTTTTAATTGCCCCTCTCTCTTTCCTATCAGCTCCTTCCTCTTCTTCTTCCTCCCCCTCCTCTGCCCTCCCTCCATCCCAGTTCGCCTGCTCCTCACCATACTGCATTTGAAGAATTAGCTTGCGCTAACGCAGGCCCTAATTGGCTGTCACCGTGTGCTCGAAAATTGTGAAGCCACTTCCTCGATATAATCATGTTTACACACGAGCGCTGGGTGCCAGACTGCTGGGCTTGTCTCTATCGAGCTTGTTTAGGGAGTAATTTACTGTAAAATTGGCTATGATAGTCAGTCACAGAGAGAGCGAGGGAGAGGAACTAGCTCAGCGTAAAATGGGTGTTGTCGAGACACAATGACTTCCTCAGTGTGCAGGTTTTTTTATTTTTTTGTGCCGTTGATTTGGAGGGGGTCTAACTTCAGTATCAACCCGGTGAGCCTCATTATCACCATGTTATCTTAATCGGTTTAATGAAGTAAAACAGGTTTAACTGTGTATTACAACAACTCAGAAATCACATAAGATGAATTACAGGCATTCCAGAGTTAGAAACAGCAACATAATCATTTGGCTGGCGCATTTGTTTACACACGTTTTCTTTCTGCTGCTACAATTTATCACACTAATTGGAAGAGATAAAACACAGTCATTTCGGAAAATAACAAATCAAGATGCTACTTGGGGAAAAAAAGAAAAACACACAGGCCCATAATTCATCTGTCGCTGCACTTCCATTCGATATATAAAAGACCTTGATGGCAAAATGATCAAATAGGTTGCTTCAAATAGAACTGCCACACCTTATCCTTCACTCCTGACAGTAGAGGCGTAGTTTTCCATAAGTGTCGAGAGTATTTCAGATTAAAAGCATCTTCATTTGGGTGCACGGTGACCGGAGGGCAACTCTCCCAGGAACACATTCCTTATTTACCGGCCCTGTTAATTCCCATTCCCAGCACAGCGAGGGTTTTGGGGCCACTTGAGAAGTCTGCACACTGTGAAGTAGACCTGACATTTTTCTCCTCTAATTGTGTTTTCTTCTCCCCTTGCTGGATGTGTGTGCACGTGTGTGTGTGTGTGTGTGTGTGTGTGTGTGCGTGCGTGTGTGTGTGTTTGTGTGTGTGTGTTTGTTCGTTTCATTTTGTGTGCGTGGCTGTGCAACAACAACTGTATTTGCAATATGTGTGTGTGTGTGTGTGTGTGTGTGTGTGTGTGTGTGTGCATGTGTGCATGTGTGCCGGCATACTTATTCATCTCTCTGTGTGTGTACAGCAACAGTGTGTATGTTTTTTGCCAATTAGGCACTCAATGACAGGACATGTGGTGAAGCAGCTAGCTGGGCTATTCATGGATCAGCAGTTATGGGAGGAAATTTCAAAATACCAACTGGATACACACACACACATGCACACACGCACACACACACACACACACACACACACACACACACACACACACACACAGACACAGAGCCAGGGAGCTCCAGTCATTTCTTATGAAGCTGATCTTAGTGGCTCAGACAGCAGGATGTTGTCTGTCAATGCATCATGTGTTGACACAGTTGTCCTCCTCTAGTGTCCAGTTCACTATTACCTTTGGATTCGCACATTTCTAAAGTTTTGGCAAGCGGTGTCAAACAGAGTTTTGTATTTTTTAATACAAGGACTTGCAAAAGGGTTGCCCGAGCTCCGGCTCATTTGCCCTCTTTGGGTGACCCCCCCACCCCGGAGCTGGAAGACCCACCTGAATGTTCCCGGTCAGTAACAACTGACAAAGAGGTGAATAAGACAAGGACATTGTTGTTCCACCGTTGTAGGGAATGTGAATGGGAACACATCCAACATGTGTAACGCACTTACAAATCGCGCGTTCTCACTCTAAATTTGTCCTGCTTGGTTGGTGACCCTATGCCACAAACTTCCCTTTTGTGTTCACAGGAAACATACAGCTTTATCATGGTAAAATAACATTGACTTGGTTTCACATGGGTCGCAAACAGCGGTCTGCTGGGTGAAAGTCCTGTGTTTGTTTCATACATCCATACTCAACTCCCACCTGTCAGATGCAGACTTTCTCTCCTTTTATACTACGTCAGATGCTCTGAGCGTCTAATAATGACGCAGATTGTTTTTCATTGGAACTTGTTGAAGCTTAGATATTTGATGCGTTGGGAGTGAGAACAGGTTGTAAAGCAGAAGGGTGACTTTGCGCTTTCCCGCCCTTTTTACAGTTTAGAGCAACAGCCCTTCAACATGTCTCTCCACGTTCCTGCATTTCAAGCCTCATTTCAGGTTAAAAGGAATACTCCAACATTTGGGGGAAGTTAATTACACTTGTTTGACATCTTACCCATAGTCAAATAAGAAAACTGGCATTCATTGTAACTTAATACGTTTCAGTAAAGGCTGAAAGTCTTTAGCTTAGCTTAGCTTAGCACCTAGCTCTGTCAAAAGGAAAAAACACACCCGTCCCAAAAACATGAAACTAATATAAGATTTCATGGCAAACAAGAATATGCACTGACATGTTGAGGTATTTGTTTAATGTGACTTTGGGCTGTATTTCACTGTACTTACTGTGTTTACTGACCCCTCAAGTTACCAAAATGTTCAATACTTAAAAGGAACATGTGGTGTTCTCAGCTTCTCAAGCACAGCCTTCTCTGTGGAGAAGCTCCTTTTTTGCCTCTGGAGCTGCTGATACTTGAATCCCAGGCCCACAGGTGATCACTTATTTTATAAGCCAGGAATCCCATAGGGATCTCAAAAGGACACCAGTCCTTCCTCAGGATCTCTTTCCAAAGGGAAGTCATGAAATTTTTGTCCCAAACGCAAAGATACTTAATTTACATCGATATGAAACAAAGATAGTTGAATGTTTGGCAATGAATTAATTAACAAGCTAGTAACAGGTACATTCCAGCTGTAGTATTATTTTTAAGATAATGCTGACTTCCTTTAACAGCCTGCTGTAGTTTACATACAGTATGCATGAGACTGAACCAAAAGGCCAAGGTTACATAACCTGGTTACAGACCTCAAATCTGTGATTCAATTATTAGGAAAGTTCATTCGACCTTCTAATCTGCGTTTGTAGGTGTCAAACACTAATGTGAGTTTTGTCTTTATTTTGTGGAATCTTTTTGTCAAAAGATTAAAGTGGTTCAACTCTTCATATACTGACTCCATTTCCGACTTTGGTTTAACATCTAAATGCTTTCTCTAACCTAAGAGCAAATAAGAATTTATCCTGGTACCAAAACTGACCAAAGAAAATATGAAGCTAATGTCAATTTAAAATGTACAACTAGGATTTCTTTGGGTAGGCTATACTTGGCCACGTTATTTCGTTCAATGTGGCTTGTCACAGATTTTTTACTAACGTCTTCCAACTTAGCTGTGGTGTAGGCATGATCTCGCTATCGACAGAGAAATCTGATAGAGAGTACTTCTCCTGTATTTATGACCAACCACAGACAATAACAGTTTCTTATCTCTCCACTGTCCAATAAAAAGGCTCCTCATGTGTCCATGTGGTGTAAAAGACTCTTGCAACTAGAGTTATGTGAACTCCAATGAATGAAATGCATTCAAAAGCAAAGGTTTAGACCACTATACAGCCTCTGGACAGTACATGAATTCAGTGTCTGGATCATAACTAGGCCTATTTATTGGAATATTGTGACTGGACCTATACCCTCTCTCATGGCGGGACACACTGACAGGATTAGTCTGACAATATACCATCCACATGGTTGTAATATCATTTTCTATGTCTCAGTAAATCACGATCATGTTGAAGAGTGTTCCTAAAAATAAACTTAGGTCTTATGTTGGTCTGCACAGAAAATAAAATCATATATTCAATCGGACAACAGCCAAATGAATATCTGTGTGATACTCACTACAATAAGTTCTGTTTTAAAAGGTAAAGACAGGTTGATTTTTATCATTTAGTGTATTAAGAAGGCTGTCAACAGAGTTTGTGTTTGGGTCCGAAATTACAGAACAGGTTGACACTCTTCTCTTCAATAGTTGCTAAACTGATCATAGAGCTTATTGGCCATGACATTGGCACGTCATTTTGTATGAAAGGAGAAAATGATGGTCTCTCTCTCTCTCTCTCTCTCTCTCTCTCTATCTCTCTCTGTCTCTCTATTTCTCTATCTCTCTCTCTCTCTCTCTCTATGTTGCTTTAGTTTACTTTTATGTTTTGCCTCACACCTTCACATCACCCACCCATGCTCGTTCTCCGCTCATCCACCACACGCGTACTTCCGACGCCACTCATTTCCACGCTCCGTATTGTAAATTTGGTCTAATTTGGTTTAAACTGTTGACTAAAGCTTCCCTTGTTAAATGTCCATCGTGTTGCGTCTCAGATGAAAGAGGAGATGAGCAATTGTATGAAAATATGATGAGTGGGAGACTTGCGGCGTGCACAAGAGGACCGAAATAAGAAAACGACAGAGTGGGTTGAATTGGATAATAAGCAAGTCTTTCATTTATTCAGGGTATTAAACGATCCATCCAGTCCTGAGTGGACACTGTTGTAATGGTCACCCAGTGGACAGAATGAGCACAAAGGCACCTCTTCCTCGATCAATCATCTCAGTCCTCGTCTCCTGAAGCGATGCCATATGGCGTCTCTTCCTGTCTCCTCTCACTCTGTTCCTGCCCTGTGAAAATTCTCACCTCCGTGTCTTTTCTCTCTCTTCCCACCTTCTTCCTCTCCTCTCGGCTCTACCTCTTTTCTTTGTCTGGTTACTCTATCTCAATCCCTTTGTCTCAACTCTGCTCATTTGTCTTTCCCCTGACTTGCACTCACACACACACACACACACACACACACTGCCCAGCTTGCCCTCCCGCCACCGATCTGTGCACGAGCGAGAGCGTTGCCAGTTGGCGAGTGTTTGCCTCCTTATTTCTCTTTTTTCTCACCTGTCCTCGTTCAATCTGCCTTACTGGGTCTCAGATCAATACAGCAGCGAACGCCTCTGTTCTGAAATCTTACCACTGTCTTAATGGCGGGACCGCTCGCAAGTCATCATCTCTACCATCCGTCCCATGTGACGTGAACGCTGCATCAGTGGCACACGCAGCAGAGTCTAGCCAGCCAGAAGCAGACGAGGCAAAGTGTCCAAAATGCTGGCCTCTTAACACAATCTAAGACAAGTTCAGATAAGCTTTGATAGCACGTGGCAGTTGTGTCTGCTTTCCCCTTGTATATTTTATCTGGTGTTTTCATTTGTGTTGATTCTATTATTTGAGTTTATTTCCATGACCGTGAAGCACTTTGTGACTGGTGTTCGTGAAAAGGTGCTTTATAAATGAACTTAGTTTGCCTAGTTAAGCATTTTTAGGAAGTAAACACAGTCAATGACCATCAACAGTTCTATGGTTTCTTTCTGCGTCCAAGAGTTAGACCAGACCTGGCATCTGTCCAAGCAACACACCTGCTGGATACCATAAAACACATTAGTCTGATATGTGAGCCACTCACTGCAGCCCTCTTCTCCTGTCCTCTACACTCCTCCGTCCTCTCTCATCCCCTCTCTTCTCCTCTCATCATGTAACCTCTCCTGCTGTGGTTTTACTCTTTTTTTCTTTTCCCCTCCTTCTTCTCTACTGTTTTCTCCACGACCCTTGTGCTCACGTTCGGTCTCAGTCTCAAGACGTTGCGTCCTTTACCTCTGACTTGTCTTTTGAATGTTTTGACTTGATCATATTGGGACTCTGCTTTGACTCAGACCCAATTTGGACTTGATCTTGACTATAGACCGTTTATGAGAAGTGGACGTTGTCTCCCTGACGTCACCCATTGGTTTGTGAACTGCAGTTTTGAAGCTTTGAGATCGACATTATAGCCGTCGCCATCTTGGATTTTAGCCGTTACTTTATGGTCTATTTTGATTCACTGAATGAACATCATGCTGTATTGAGGAAGACTTGAATCTAGCGATTGAGACCATAAACTCATGTTTACAATGTTTACTGAGGTAATAAATCAATGAATTTTTTCAAGCCATTTTCTCATAGACTTCTATACAATCAAACTTCTTTTTGCGACCAGAGGCGTCGCCCCCTGATGGCCATTAGTAAGAATGCAAGTTTAAAGTACCTTTTGGCTTCACAGGAGTCCGCCGCTCTGGTGTGAGCCTTCCATGTGTCCCATTAATAGACTGAAGTAACCTGATAGTAGCAGTAACCCTTCGCTCTCCATCCGTTGTCCCTTTGTCTAAATCCTAATCATTAGACATTTGGACTGTCTAGTTGGCTATGTTAGATAGCCCAGTTGTCATTAGTTACGGTAGAACATGGAAATGATTGAACAGACCTATACAAAGCTTGTTTTTCTTATTTTATTGATTTCTTTCTTTCTACGTTGTGAAATGTTTTTACTTTTAGATTCAAGGCAAGGCAATGCAAGTATATTTGTATAGCCCATTTCAACAACAAGGTCATTCAAAGTGCTTCACATAAAACCATTAAAAGCATCAAAACATAAGGCAAAAGAAAAGGAGATTTAAAAACAATTAAGAACATTCATTGAAACATTAAAAACACTCATTAAAACACTAAAAAGCAGTGTATGAAATAAAATACAGTAGTAAAATGCAGAAATGCAGGAAATTGATTAATATCCTTGAATCTGGTTCAATCAAAGGCAGCAGCAAACAGAAAAGTCTTCAGTCTGGATTTAAAGGAGCTGAGGGTCTCTGCAGACCTGCAGCTTTCTGGGACTTTGTTCCAGATGTGTGAAGCAGAAGAACTGAACGCTGCTTCTCCATGTTTAGTTCTGACTCTGGGAACAGAAAGTAGACCGGTCCCAGACCACCTAAGGGGTCGAGATGGTTCATAAGGTAGCAGCAGATCAGAGATGTATTTCGGCCCTAAACCATTCAGTGCTTCCTACCAGAACCATGGTAGTAGCTGTACTCCTCCTTCTCTGTTAAGAAACACACAGGATATTTGTTTTATTACACTTGCGAAAAGTCAGTTAGCCTATGTATGCACTTTAGTGTTCTGTATGTCTCATTAGTCTCACCACAGAAACAGTATGTGTGCGTATTTTTTTACGGAATAAGTGTGTCTTTTCTCTTAACTCTAGCAATAGTAAATAAACAGGAAAGTAGACCCTCATATTAATTAGCCTACCAGAAGAAGTCTTCTCAAAGTGTTTCGTCAAAACTATCTAAAAAAAATGTTTTTTAAAATACATTTAAGACCAGAGATGCAGTTCTGGAATCTGGAGTTTTTGGTCTTCTGAACGCTGACAGTTGATAATGTCGACATCTTGCCCAGATGGTTCATCCAATCACCTGCCACATATTTTTTGAAAGTGCTTGCCCTTTTCCAAACAGCTTCCCATGACGGCCTCTCAGATGGCTCTGTGTAACTAACCATCTGGTGGATCATGTTCTAAACGAACAGGAAGTAAAGAACACATTATTTTAGATACAAAGCAACGTCTTTCTTCTTCATTTAGTCTGATTTAGACAGCAGTGAACAGCTATATGTACTATATACGTTTCATTTTACATCTTGAAACTGTAATGTCGCCAAACAGCAAAAAAGAAAAAGTGGAACAATTTCTCATTCAAATTCATGAATTCGGAAAAAAAAAAAAAAAATTGTGTTCACCCTGCCTCCCACCAGTGCCTCTTCATCATTGCTGCAGCCACCTGTGTCACCACGACTGCGTTCCTGTGGGACCCACCTGCCGCAGCACTGTAGTGTAACAGCAGCAGGGAACACAGAGGCAGAACAAGCTTCTCTTTGCACTGATCACCCTGCTCAGTGACGCGGTCAGTCGCAGACACGAACACAGAACAGAGAGCTCTCAAAACACAGGTGGGAGTCCTCACACACTCGCCCGCTATTAAACCTCCACCCTGCCCCCACTTGTTTCAGTCTCCTCCATCTGTACATTCCTCACGTCTGGTCAGCTCTTCATTTGAGGTTTCTGCCAGCTCCTCAGTTACAGGGGCTGACAGCTGGTTATTGATAATGTTACCTACAGACTACAAAACCTAAAAACCCAGCACACTGTTGAGGCACAAAGGCAGTCGAATGATAGATTTCTAGACGAGCTGGAAGAAGAAGCTCTAGGACAGGGAGCACAAGGATTGTAAATGACTGCGAGAGAGCTAAAACGGTCAAATCTCGCACTTAGTTTCCCTTGTTTTCACAGCATGGCTATCATGGTTCAGGTAACAGAACACATCAGGCCACTCAAGCAAGGCGACTTTATACCTCGATTAACAAATATCACCAACCTGGTAACCATGGTAACTGTTGAATACAAATACAAATTGGTGTTTTTATAAAATTTGGGGTTGGTATTTATTGGCCAACGCTCTGCTTGTCCCGACACATTCAGGCTTGCTTCAGGTCTTCCTAGTTCTAGAGCGACATCAGCAGATATATGCAATATAACTTAAAAACCGTGCTGACTAACTATACAGGAGATCTAAATCAAAACACAGTAAGTGATGTAACACGTGGTCTTGAACTTGTCACAGTGGTGTAAACACTGAATAATGTCTTCAGGCATGCTCGGAGATGCTAGGTTAGGATGCTATAAAAAAGAAATAGCGCCATGGTCATGTGATGTGATGAAAGAATACAGTATGTGTCCAGGTAATACAGCTCCGGGCCATGTTTTGTTAAGTCCATCTTTCGAACCCTTTCAAACTCAAGAGGTGTTTCCCAGAAGCGCCGAACCACAGAAATGATCGTAGATTAATGAGCGTTTAAGAGCTTTTTTTTTCTCATAAACACATCTATTTGGTCAGCGACGTTTGAATGTGAAGTCAGTGTTAATGTAACACACACACACACACACACACACACACACACACACACACACACACACACACACACAGATTTGTTTGACAGTTGATAAGCCTAATTGTTCTGCCAGTGTGGGCCTCTCCCTCCTCTCACCTTAATATATTCAGCTCTTCTGGATGAAATGCCATTTTTTTCTGGTTCTGTATCGTGCTTTTACTTTTTCTTTACACAGCGTGTGTATGCTGTTTGCTAAACGCTCATAAACAGCAGGTCTAAAACAGAAATTAACAATCCTGGATAGTACCAAGAAAAAAAAAGATGTATTTGTGCGGTTTGCAGCACTTTTACACTGTATTGTCTGTATTTTCAATTTATAGCACGGCTTACAGCCAGTTAAACATTCAAAATACAATAAAAATGTGAAGCACGTGTAACGATTTAAGAGAACCCTGAGAAAACGCCTTAAGATTGATCATATCGGAAAATTGGACCTGCTATTTTGTGACACTGCTCCTCGTTTTTGGATGACAGTGGAGTTCTTTTGCATGGTGGTATAAGATGCAGTACATCATGCAAGGTAACAATTACTGATGATTGTGTTGTCTAGGGGAATTGCTGGTATTAACAAAAAGATTAAATGAGTGTTGTTTTTTCCTAAAGTGTGCTTTTCTATAAAATAACAAATTACAACTGAAGTAACATATTGATGAATCAGAAAGTTGGTTTGTGTCTCACAAATTTGTCTTGATTGCACCGTTCAGACGCACGCACACACACACACACACACACACACACACACACACACTCACACACTCACACCCTGTTGTCACAGCTGTCTCGGTTTTTCGCGCATTCACGCGGTGCTAAAAATCAGTTCTGATCTGATAGGAATGTGAGGGAGGTGTGTCGGGAGCGCGGGACGCCAAGCAGCACGTGGCCGAGTCTGACAATTGTTGTATCGTTAAAAACAAACACGAACGCCTTTGAGTTTGTAAAAGTCTTCGCTACATGCGTGTGTTCCTCATTATAAGACATCATTATTGTCTTTTCTTTGCTCGTGCTACGTCTATCCGTAAGTCCGTGTTCCGCTCTCTCACCTGAACTCCCCCATCGCCTCAGCTCATAACACAGAATCAACACGGTCCGTCTCTGCTTGCGGCACTGCAGCCACACGGTACTCACCGAAGGGTCCGACATGTCACCTTGGTCCGTTCTCTCTGACACATTGTATAGTACCCGCCAATGTATTTAATTGAACCCAGTGTAGTCGCGTTTTTCTTTTCTTGAACGTGAATATAAAATGTAATGCAATATCCATATAATAAATCCGCTGATGACAACATCTGTGAGAGAGGATGCACTGTGTCGCACAGTCCTCCAGTATCAGTTGAGTGTTAGTTTGAACCGCCATGCAGCCGCAATGTCTCCTGCTAATTGCAAAATATGTTGGACTAATGTTTTAGCATAAAGTCTGCAGCTAATGTTGTATTCTGCTGGACGCGGAGTAAACAGTGAAACAGTAAACGCATTGTTGGCATTGTTTTTATTTCAGTTGGCTACGGTCAGCTGTGTTTCTCTCACATGAAATATGGCTTAATGCATACCGTTCATCCATTTATTTTGTAGTTTGGGAATGAATTAAAAAACTATTTTACAAGTTTGAAAAGAAATGGGTAAATCCAGGTTCATGGATGTTCTGATTAACAACTTGCCTTGATTTGTAACTGAAAGCATTGCCTCTTACAGTGGAAGCATAAATGTTTATAGGTGCATTTGCTCTTATGCAGTAAAAGTTGGGACAGAGGATTGGTAGACTGCAGAGGCGGTGGGTCAACCGGCCAAGGACGAAAAACCCGCTCATTCCCTCCCTTCACAATACACCACAGCAACATTAATTCAACAAAGAGTAATGGAGTGTCCTCCGAAACGGAATATGAAAGTCATCAATAGGAACCAATTCCAGGGCTGTAGCGGATAGTTTCAAGCATCGAAGCTTCATTCATAAAGTTGACATTCAAATTCTAAATCAATATGTATATGCCGCTATATGTTTCTTCATTCTGTTTAAACCAGATAAAGATTAAGCTACACTAATATTATTGGTATGGTACTTTTTGTAGAATTACATTCCATTGGTGACATTGATAACTCCAGACATTTATGAAGTCCAAAAGTTAGAATTTACGAAAATAAAAGATAAATGTCATCAATTTCAAAATTCACAACGAATCTTATGTGGAAGGGACGACACACTAATTGTTTTAGTTCATGTCCTCGACCAAAACAAACCTGTGATTATCTATGAGACTGAATACAGCCCCTTTTGTTTAAACAGGGCCCTTCAAGTTCCCACATCACTCTTGAGTAATTTATATATTTGACCACAATTGTCTCCCAAACTAATTGTGACGTCACAAAACATGCTGCTACTAACGTGACTTAAATTGACAGAGAATATTTTCCCCTTCCAGCAGATGAACGTGAGAACAACCTTCATCCAAGTGAAGTGACAGTAAGCTGGCAACTAAAACTGCTTGGCTAGCGTTATGTCAGGCTTTGTATTTATTTGAGATATTTGACCATAAGTCCTGTATGAGACTATCAAACCCTGGCGGGCGTGTTGCACGGTTATTCTTCAATCAGTAGCCAGCATCCAAGGTACACTGTTTTTGAAGAAGTGTGCATGTGGGAACTGATTCATGATGGCGTCACTGTCGACTCCACTGGCCCCAGGAGCTGTGCGAGGTATTTGCCTTGCCAATTTGCTGTATCGTTCCCTTTACACATGTAATCTAGATTTTCTGCGGCCACACGTGTACATTTCTGAGCGAAAATGATAAAGCAATCCAACATTTACACACAGAGCAGCAGTATGTGATAATACTGATTTTGATTTGTTAACTGTAATGCTGTATTCAGCCTACATGGGATATGTAGTTTTTACTTTGAAGGAAGATTTACAGTTCTTTAAAGAGTCACTGGCCATAAGCATACAAGATGTATTCGCTTTTCTTTTCTTATATGAACCAAATGCATAAACTGTCTTGAAACATTTCCCCTGAAGAATTTGAGGGGGTTTTTTTTGCCTCTTCCTGTCTGACTGCCGTTTGAGTGACGAGGGGTGAGACGAAGGGCACGACCTTAGGGACTTGGTGTCAGATGATCTCACAATGGTAGAGATCGAGTCACCGCGGATGCATCTGCATTCGTGTGAGTGTGTGTGACCTGAAGATTGGGTGAGTGGGGCAGAAGTCAAAGGCTATCTCTCATTGGGACAAAAGAATTGCTGCTCTGTCTTTTTTTTCCCCCATCTAGATGTCCGCCTGACTCGCTCTCTATCGGTCTGTCTTGTTGACTTGTCTATCTGCCCTCATGCCCATCTGGCTGGAGTGAGAGGGGACTGGGGCCAAAGAGTGTATGGCAGCAGGAAGTGTGAGTGTGTGTGTGTGTGTGTGTGTGTGTGTGTGTGTGGTCTTGGCAACTGTAAATAAGTGTGAGCACATTTCCATAGAGCTGAAAATATAATGCTGCATCAGACCCAACTGTCAGCTTTCTCTTGACATTGAGAGGAGAGGAGGGGAGAAGAGGAGAGAGGATAAGAGAAGAGAGGACAGGAGAACGGATAGGAGAGGAGAGTGGAGGGGAGAAGAGGAGAGAGGAGAAGAGAAGAGAGGAGAGGACGGGAGAAGAGAAGAGGAGAGAGGATAAGAGAAGAGAGGAGAGGAGTGGAGGGGAGAAGAGGAGAGAGGATAAGAGAAGAGAGGAGAGGAGTGGAGGGGAGAAGAGGAGAGAGGATAAGAGAAGAGAGGAGAGGAGTGGAGGGGAGAAGAGGAGAGAGGATAAGAGAAGAGAGGAGAAGAGGAGAACGGATAGGAGAGGAGAGGAGGAGAATAGAGAGGAGTGGAGAGCACACACACTCCCACTTTGTTTGCTATGCGGTGACCTGCTGCAGACAATTATGTCCCCCTCGCTCTGCCACAATCAGATTACTGCTGGAGGACAAGGCCTTTGGACCTGCTGCTGTGAGGAAAATGAACACACATACACGAGCACACACACACCCACACTGTTGTAAATTCTTAGCAGGTGACGCTGCGACTGAGTTAACAGATTTCTAAAAAAAGAATTTCAGAGAAACAAGCCAATATTATAATGCAGCACTTGTTTTGGATGGGACTTGAGAATATTGTGAATAAAAATAGGAAGAGATGGTGCATTTAGCAGCCTTTAAGCTATTGACATACAGCAATACAAATGTGATTTTTTTCTATGACTAGGCCAAGATAGTACACCTTGTACCCTGACCAGTCATAACTTGTTGTCTTTCACAGCTTGGGTCACTTCACCCGACAACACCCCCAAACTATGTTTACGCATGTAATCCTGGTTTTATGAATGGAAGTATTCATCATCATTTGGCGGTGATGGAGGTCTTTTTCCCTCCCACTCAGTAGAAAGAGAGTAGAGTGTGAACAGGACTGATGAATACGGTGTAATCCTCCTGACACAAGGGTTAAATTCAAATTACAGGTTCACTGAAATGAAACTTGCTCTTTTGCATATATTCGTATTTTTTGCACAGAAGAGGACCAACGTCACCGAGTTGAAAGTCCACGTAACTCTTATTGTTAGAACGGTGTGAGGTTCCCCAATGCCTCGTGGGTTTTATTCCACTGTGGTACTCAACTAACATAATGTACTAAATGACAATCAATCATCAATAAAAGTAGCTACGCAAAGAAGACAAACATTAGGTCAAGGATGGAATCTTTGTTTAGTCCTGATTGGGGTAATACCCAAAGTTCTGAGCAGTATTTATTATATTTAGTTGATATGTTAACTGATTTAAATATTTTGGATGGATGATATGCTAATGTACCTGATTACTCAAATAATCAACCCACATAAAATGAGTCAACACTTTGATTATCACTTAAGCCATATATGTCAAATACGCGTGTAATGTCCTCCAGAGGGAATGTCTTTGTGATTGTTTTTTGTTAACACAAGTTTTGGGAACACTTATTCACGTCCTTCATTGAATTGAAATGAGCAGATTAATATAACTCTTGTCCAGTAAATGTACAGCTACAGCCTGTGGTCTGCTACCTTAGCATGGAGACTAGAAACGGGAGAATGTCAATACATTATTTGGAGGGAAATTAATGTAAAAAAAAAAAGGGAAAAAAAAGACAAGTCGAGTTGGAGAGAAGAAGCAGACGGTTGACCCGTAAACATTACGACGGAAGCAGGTTGACTTTTTTTTACGTTACGTACGTAAATTCACTTACGTAACGTAACCGTAGTTATGTAACAAACATAGTTGTGTTAACCAGAACCACGACATTTTCCTAAATCTAACTAAGTGGTTACATTAACAGTTAACCACGTGTTCAAAACTGTGACTGTTTCACAACACAAGTTCGTCGTCAAATTTTGGGAGACAGAGGCAAACAACCTATTCTGTCGTTTAGGTGTGAGGACGAGTTGAGAAAAGAAAAGAGGAAGGACAGGAGAGGGAATCAACAAACGGCGGGAAAGCAAAACATAAAGAGAAGAAATGAAGTGAGATGAAGGGAGGGGGGGGGGGGGGATCTGGAAGAAAAGGTAAAATGATGTTGATGTTTGCTTGTTATTCCAGCTCTAATTCTCCCACTGGAGCTCATTACAGTCTGGAGAGAAACGAACCACAAAACCTTAAAAACTAACAGAGTGGAGAGAGAGAGAGAGAGAGAGAGAGAGAGAGAGAGAGAGAGAGAGAGAGAGAGAGACCAACAGAGAGGAGACAGAAAGAGAGGGAGAGAGAGAGACCAACAGAGAGGAGACAGAAAGAGAGGGAGAGAGAGAGGACAGAGAGTGAAAGGGAGAGAAAGAGGACGACAGAAAGAGAGAGACAGAGAGAGGGATAGAGAGGGAGACAGAAAGAGAGAGAGAGAGAGAGAGAGAGAGAGAGAGGGATAGAGAGAGAGGGATAGAGAGGGAGACAGAAAGAGAGAGAGAGAGAGACAGGGATAGAGAGAGAGAGAGGGAGAGAGAGAGAGAGAGAGAGAGAGAGAGAGAGAGAGACAGGGATAGAGAGAGAGGGATAGAGAGGGAGACAGAAAGAGAGAGGGAGATTGGCATCCAAAGAAAATAGACCATGAACAAATGGAAAAGGAGGATTGAGACAGGAAGTTGAGGTGGACCAGGAGAAGAGAAAGAGGGACAGAGGAAGCACAGAAACAAAGAACCCTGGTTGGTTGGATTTAGAGAGGAAACATACAGAGATGCAGTGTAGAAGGGATTCAGTAAAGATCTGCGGAGATGTGGAGAAAGGAGGAGACTATAACGAGGAAGAAAGAAAGACACCACCCACCATTACACTCATCAACACACCTGGGGCTGTGTATGCTTCTGATTGCTTTCAGAAGTAATGCCAGCTCCAGAGAAATAAAGTGCCAGGCCAGGAGGAAAGTAGGTTTAAGAAAAATAAAAGTACCATTTAAATTTTATTGATTTCATCAGAGCAAATAAATAAGAAAACAGTAGATAAATTGATATGATTGATTGATGAATAATAATAATAATAATAATAATAAATAAATAAAATTCCTTTTTAGCTGTAGGTTTTTTATATAAGTAGTAGTCTCAGCTTTTTAGTCACAACTTGGTTTGACCCAAAACAAAAACAAGAAGCATCTTTTTTAATCAGAAGAGCAGAACGGCAGCCTCAGATTTCCACACACAATCACTAATAAGTTTCTCATAGAATATTTTTTCTTTTATATAACATTGAAGTACGGAAATACAGATATTATAGTCATCAACCAGATTCAGTTTTCAATATTAGTATTATCATTATTATCATCATAATACCAGTAGAATAGAAATGGTGGCTTAGATTTTGATATATTTATATATCCATTTGTATATATACTGTGTAAATGTATATATGTATATATATATATATATATATATATATATATATATATATATATGTAGAGTTTGTGGTTGTTAGTTGGTTTCAGTGTCCAAAGTCCAACATTGAAGAAAAGCAAGGAAGGATCCGTGCTGGGAGGCGAACGAGTACAGCAGCAGATAAAGTACAGACATGAGGGAGGAGCGGATGATGGACTGTTGAGGGAGAGGGAGGGGGGGGATAACAGAGGTGTACAAAAAAGGAAGAGAAAGGAAGCTGCTCTTGTGGGTCAACAGCATAGTTGAAGAGAGAACAGGATGGAGGTCGATTCGAATGTTTGTGTGGCTGCCAGAGAGATGATAAAATTTAAAAAGGAAGAAGGTATAGCAATACTTTCTGTGTGACTTGTATCAATACCAATCTAAGAGTTATTAGATCGTCACAGGAGAGTCACGGTTAAGAATTGAGGACCTGGCTGGAGTTTTTATTTTGAATTATTGTATCTACATTTAACAGTTCACACAAAATTCCTGCTGTTTTAACCTTTACTATGTACTTCACATTTGCAGCACAGTGGAAATGAAAACGTTCCCTTTTTTTCCCCTGTAGTGCTTTTTGAAAGATTGTGCCAGACAGTAGTGTTTTCAGTTAAAATATTCTAGTTTCCTGATATAGCAATCCCCCCCCCCCCCCCCCCCCCCGCTTACATTTATATACTCGTTTATTTTTCCCCCCCTGCCTGAAATATGTGTAAGAAGCGCTTTATTTATATTTCACACGTGAGTTGTGTGGTGGAGGACTTTGACGCCAGAGTTTTTTTGAAAGCCAATAATTATTATAATAACTACAAAACACAGCTTTACAGGGTATGTACATATAGCACCTGATTTTGTGATTCCCCTAAAAAAAAAAAATTCTAGTGTGGCTTTGGGATAGAGGCTGATCCAAAATCAGTGCAATTTATGTTGAGCATGAAAAAAGAAAACACTACAAATATGGCTGCGGTAAATGGGAAATGTGGAGAGCAACTCTTCAGGAAACATTCTTCAAAGCTTATGTTGACAGAGGTGGATGAATGTATGATTCAATGAATTTGGAGGAAAAGAGGGGGGGGGGGGTTTTACACTCGGGCTTTAGAACACTCTGGAACACATGAAATGAATCAATTGCGTCTTTCGGCAGAGAATAAAAAAAGTTTTGGCTGTCCAAAGCTGCAGTCAAGCCACAGAGAAATACAAAGGGAGGATAAAGGATGGATGAAAGGATGGGTGAAGGGAGGAAGGGAAGTGAAGAAGCTTTGCCATACACTTCCATGTACTGGCTTCATAATTCTCCGTCAAGCTCTTACATCTCTCTAACATCTCTCAGAGTCTGTTGTCACATTCCCTCATCTTTCTTTCTTCTTTTCCACCGTCTTATTCACATCCTTTTCTCTTCCGCCTCCCCCCCTCGTCTTCCACCAGCTCCACCTTGTTTGTTTCCAACCCCATTCGCTCCTCCTCTTCCTCGACCCCCCTCTTTCTCTACATGGGGAACACCAGGAAGCCGGAGAAGGTGGAGTATTTCCATCCTCCCATTAGGTTTCCCCTCTCCAGTTTGAGGTAGGCCCGGTCTCCCTTCTCCATCTGGATCAGAACACCGTTGCTGGCCGCCTCGCGCGTCACATCCTGGTCGCCGGCAAATGCTGAAATCACCGGCCAGCCGTTGTGCATCAGGCTCACCTGGATGAGGAGGAAGAGGAGAGACAGTTCACGGAGGGGAAAGAGACATTTTCTCTCACTCACACACACACACACACACGGAAACATAGGCACATACTTTTAGACTTCTTAGTTGAGCTGCAAGATTTCTTTAAACCCTGAAGTAATTTCATTAAGAAAAATGCAGCAATGCGCGCTGTTATGATGATGACGATGATACAACAGAATATTACATTTATGTGGCGCAGCTTTGTGCTGTCTGCACATCATCATATTTTGTGTGTGCTTCCTTTTTATTCCATTTCGGAGAGAATTCAACAATGACTTGGAGAGACGTTCACACACACTCACACACACACTGTCTGACTCGACAAACGTTTCAACGGGGGAATAACATCTTCTTCTTACAAAGAGACGTAGCCGTCAGTGACGCGTCCCCTCCTTTTCTCAGGCCGGCCGACACACACACACACACACACACACACACACCAGACAGCGGCTTTCATCACTCCTCTTTTGAGCAACAGCGGAAATACAAGCGCTGCCTGGATTCATGCTTCACCGAGGAACGGTTTTATGCCAACCCCCCTGGCACCGACGCGGTGCTAAAACAAACTGAAATGAATTTTGGAAATGTCTGTTTATGCCGGATCACACTTTATAAAACCTGTGAGATTACCTGTGAGCAAACTCGCTGTACCTTGATGGGGAAAAAGAAGAGAGAAACACACAGCGGCGTCAGGGAGGGGACAATATGTAGAACTACTGCTGAGTCAGTGATGTCATCCTGCCATTTAAATTGTGGCTCCAATTCCTTTTTTGAAAAGCGGCGGTTTAAAAGAGTGCCAAAAAGCACAAACTGTTTATGGGGAATCACTGATCTGACAAATGTGTCTGAAAGAAGTATATATCAGTGTGTGTGTGTGTGTGTGTGTGTGTGTGTGTGTGTGTGTGTGTGTGTGTGTGAGAATAAAAAAATGGTAACTTCCCAGACGACATCATTTCTCTTTGCCTTCCAAAATCGGAAAATATCACCGTTGGAGGATTTTATGATGCAACAGCACAACTATGGTTAAGTGTTGGTTAACTTTAGGGAAAGATCAAGGTTAGCTTAGTTAAGGTGAAGGAAACATCGGGTTTAAAATGAAAAAAACAAACATCCATAACATAGAGTGTGGCATGAAGTTTGTGGTATATGGTTTTGAAGCCTTGAGTTTGGCATTTTTACTGTCGCCATCTTGTTTTTTTGGAACCAGAAGTGACATGGGAGGGTGGAGCTAAGTACAGCCAATAGCTGAACATGACATTTAAATAATTTTAAATAATATCCTCCTTTATTGTCTGCTTTACTCTAAATGCGAACAGAATTTACTAAATGAACATCATCATCTTTACATTATTTACACAGCACACAGGTTTTTTCTTCAAGTTACGTCATTCCACAGTTCAGTTTAGACAGAAATTCTCATCTGAGCTCTAAATATGTGAATATATATATATATATATATTTTTTTTTTTTTTTGGTACCTCCTGGAAATAAGTAATTGTAAAACAGTTGCCAAGTGATGGAACACAGTCATAAACATCCCATAATTATACACTTATCCACCTCATCCTGATGGTCATAAGAGAGGGAGAGGATGTGTGTGTGTGTGTGTGTGTGTGTGTGTGTGTGTGTGTGTGTGTGTGTGTGTGTGTGTGTGTGTGTGTGTGTGTGTGCAGGATATGGAGAGCCTGTCAGAGTCAAGAGCTCTCTTGGCCCAGCATTCCTCTTAATAGCAAACTGAAGATAGCGACTCAGATGGAATATGTGTGTGTGTGTGTGTGTGTGTGTGTGTGTGTGTGTGTGTGTGTGTGTGTGTGTGTGTGTGTGTGTGTGTTCTGAACAGCCAGTCTGTGAATTTGATGAAAAACACTCAGACTGTACTTAAACCATGTCTTTTTAATCATCGGGGTGGAACCACACTACAAAATAAATGTAGTTAGTTAAGGTCGCAACAGATGTATTAAAGCCGATCGCGCTGTATTTTACATATTCACGTACAGTATGCAGTGTATGTGCAACAGTCATTTAGACCAACATGGGGCCACGGATGCATCACTCGGTGATAGAAAAGGGAGCTTTGTTTTGGCTGTGTGACCTGAACTTGGCTCTGAACACATCCCGTACTGTGGGGGGAAATAACTCTCCTCCTCGTACGTGTTTATTCAACTTCCACTTTTCACTTTGACAGCTTCTTACTCCCTCTTCTGACCCACATTTTCCTCCCTCTGCAGTCTGGAGCCGGCAACTATAGTCACAGCCTCTAAAGCGGTGACATAAAACACTCCTCACCAACAAGGAGAGGTCACCGATGGCAGCCGGGTTCAAACTGTGCTTGCAGCAGCTTTACAGTGAACTTAAGGAAAGACACAGAAGGAATAACTGAACATGTGGACGGTCTTGATGAAGCAGCTGCGGTGTAAATAAGTGGTTTAAAGGAATTGGTTTACCACCTGTTCCTATATATTGCAGGGATGCACACTATTGACATCTGTGCAAAAATTGCCG